>NC_136500.1:40150610-40158110 GCF_053919585.1 Euprymna scolopes
TAATTAATTTATTTGTTTGTTTTCTATTGTTATTGTTAGTTTTAAAGCTATTTTGTATCGCTATCCTAGAGTAAGTTTTATTTTGTGAACACAGTTGTTTGCTATTTCTCGTCTACAGTTTAATAGATTTTGTGGTTCTTTAAAGTACAGGACAGCAAATTTTTCATGAAGGCATAAGTTACATGAGTCGTCTAAATGTATGCACATGGTAGCTTGTCTTATTAGTTTCCATTCGACTACCGGCGAATGTCCGCTTTCTTTGAGTTCCCAGTATTTATTCGCTAGTGTTGTTTTTATACGGTGTTTTTTGTTTTTGAATGTACTTTTTTTGTCATAGTATCGGGTTTTGAAATCTAAGGAAGTCATGCCTACGTAATATTTCTTGTTATTCGGGTTTTCTTTCTCAAATATTGTTGCTTGATAAACTACGTTTTTTGTTAGACATTTATTTTGAACTGGGCAAAGTGTGCGGTGTCTACAGTTGCATTTATCTTGTTCGTTATTAGTATTTTTATTTATGGTATGGTTGTTCTTGTCCGGGGTTGATTTGTTATTATTATTTATTATTATTATTATTATTATTATTATTATTATTATTATTATTATTATTAATTTTTCTTCTAGTGTTGGTTTTATTTTTGTCATGGTGTCTACTTTTTTATTGTTTATTTTGTTGTTGTTTACATTGTTTTTATTTAGTATTTTGTTATTATGTGCTTTAATTATCATTTCTAAATACTTAAAGTTTACGCATAAATCATTTCTAAATACTTAAAGTTTACGCATAAATCTATACCTTCGTATATTAATTTTATGTGAGTAAATGAAGTAGTTATATATATATATATATATATATATATATGGATTGAGAGAGTGACCATCTCTAATCAGTTGTGCCTATATTCAGTTTAAAGAGTTATTTATTACCGATTAAGTGATTTGAAACGGTTCATTGTAAAAACTGGATTAAAGAAAAAACAAAAACAAAGACTCCCAACTTTATTATTGGGCGACTTAACTCAGCAGTATGATGGGGTAATAATCTTCGACAGTAAATGGGGTAAACGTCGACGTAGTCGATCTAATAATCTTCGACAGTATCCGCAAGACTAATCACGCACGCCTCTCTATTGATATCAGTACCTAAATAGAGAACCACCCCACGCACATTTTTAATGTCCCCAACCCATTTTTTTTTGTACTTTTGTCGATATATAGGAGATATTAGATATCGTCTATAAATAGACGGAGAGATATGAAGAGGCGGGGGAACGAGGGTATAGAAAACCAAATTGATCAATAATCCGGAATGATGCGATGATCAGAAACGCTTTTGAAATCGGCTTCGATTGAAATGCTCTTGCGAGTAAAGATTTCCTTCGTCTGGTGGTCACGCAAGAGTCTAGAATCGCTATATAGAAATATTTGCCGCGATTATCAGAATCGTGCTCGGATATTGGCTTGCGCGCGCACACACACATGCACGTACACACAAGCACATCTATGAATGTTCCCTTCAAACTTTATCATCCGTTTAGAGTTAGTATAAACTCAAATAGAAATATGTAGTTGGTCGACATAAATGGAATAAGCAGAATACACATTACCAAGGGAATAGTTTTCACGATGCCAATGCCAAACCTGACATATGTCTTAAGATTTTGGGATTAGATACATTGCTTATTTTTTTTTTTATATATATAGAAGTCGCTGCAGGCATGGTATTAAGCCACTTAATGCAAAGAGTTAAAAATAAATGAAGAAAATGAAAGAAAACACCAAATAAAGGCAAATTAAAAAAGCATACCAGGAAACAATAAGTATAAGATGAATAGATTCCGATCTAGTTAATAGCAATTCTTCCTATTTTGTCAGGAAACTTAACCCTCGAAATGTATGGTCTAAAAGACAAAATGAACGGAGCAAAAGTTACGAGGTGGTAGAAATTGAACACAAGGTCTGAGTTCTACTCTTTAATTTAATTTGCCTACTAATTGAAAGGTTAGACACAAGGTTAAGTGTTGGTTTGTATCAAAATGTTTATGCGGAACGAATTGGATACAGTTTTGGCACACCCAAGTTTTTAATCTAACATCATCCCAAAATTAAGAAACATAATTACATAAAAATATTACATAAAAATAATAACACAAGAATATTTAATAAAAATAATAACATAATTTTACATAGAAAATAATAACATAATAATATTACAGGAAAATAACAACACAAAAATTTTACAAAATATAATAAAATAAAAATATTATATAACAAAATAACAACAACATTAAATAGAATAAAGACATAAAAAATAAAATAATAACATAAAAAATACTGCATAAAACAATAATATAAATATCACATAAACATAATAAAATAAAAATAAAAATAATAAGCTAAACATTTTACATAGAATAATGACATTAAAATATTACATAATAATAATAATAATAACCTAAAAATATTACAAAAATACTAACATAATAATATAACATAAAAATATAACATAATACATATTACATAAAAATAATAATATAAAAGTATTACATAAAATAAGAACATAAAAATCTTACATAAAATAATAACATATACATACAAATTTAAAACATAAAAAGTATATATAAAAATGATAAATAAAAATATATATAAATAATAACATAAAAATAATAACATAAAAATAATATATAAAAATGAAAATATGAAAATATTACATGAAAATAACATAAATAATACATGAAAACAAAAACAAAAATATTACATAAAATAATAACATACAAATATTACATAAAATAATAATATAAAACATATATAAAATATCAACATAAAAATATTACAATAAAATAATAACATAAAGAATATCACATAAAAATATAACCATAATGACATAAAAAATTATAAAAAAGATAACATAAAATTATTATATAAAATATTAACATAAAAATAATACATTAGAATAACCACATGAGAATATTATACAAAATAATAAAATAAATATATTACATAAAAATAGAAACAAAAATACTACATAAAATAATAAAATACCAATATTACATAAATATCATAACATAAGAATATTACATAAAATAATAATATACAAAATTACATAAAATAATAAAATAAAGCAAAATATAAAATAATAACATAAAAATATTGCAATAAAATAATAACAGAAAGACTGTTACATAAAACTATAACTATACAAAAATATTACATGAAAATAAAAACAAAATAAAAAACAATGAAAATATTACATAAAAATAGTGGCATTAAAATTATTACATAAACATAAAAATATAAAGATATTACACGAAAATAATGAGATAAAAAATTTATAACAAAGATAATATAGAATAATTATATAAAAATATTAACGTTAAAACAATACATTAAAATAATAACATGAGAATATTATATAAAATGATAACATAAATATATTACATAAAAATAAAAACATAAAAATATTATATAAAAATAATAACATAGAAATATTACGTAAATATTTAAACATAAAAATATTACATAAAAATAATAATATACAAATATGACATAAAATAATAACATAAAAATATTCCATAAAAATAATAACATAAGAATATTGCATAAAAGTAATAACAAAACATATTGCATAAGATAATAACATAAACATATTGCATACAAATAAAAACAAAAATATTACATAAAAATAATAACATAAAAATATTACATAAAATAATAACATGAAGCAAATTACAAAAATAATAAATAATTAAATATTACATAAAATATTAACAAAAATACAAAAATATTACATATAAATTATAATAGAAAAATATTACATAAAAATAATAACAAAAATATTACATATAAATAATAACATAAACGATATTACATAAAAATAATCACAAAATATATTACATGAAAATACCACCATAATTTGATTATAAACATAATGACAAAATAATTACCTTAAAATAATAACATAAGAATAGTACATAAACATAATAACACGAAAATAAAAATTATTACATAAAAATATAAAATAAAAATACTAACATAAAAATAATAACATAAAAATAAAAATAACAAAAATATTACATAAAAATAACATAAGAATATTACATAAAAATAATATAATAAAAATATTACATAAATAATAACATAAAAATATTACATAAAAATAATAAAATAAAAATATTACATAAAAATAATAACACAAAATAATTTCATAAAAATAATAATATAGAAGGTATTACATAAAAATAATAACATAAAAGTATTACATACATATTGAAACTAAGTGACTCACATGCAAATAATAAGTATTGTACAATCCTACGAAATTTCACAAACATTTTTGTGGACGCGCGTGCGCGCGCGCACACACACACACACACACACACACACACACACACACACACACACACACACACACACACACACACGCGCGCGCACGCGCGCGCGTGTGTCCCCAGTCCCCCGTTAATCTGATCCAGGAAAGCAAACATGCTATTTTGCGATTTATCTTTTACGAAATCCAGTATGAACAACAAAAAAATTTATTTAGTTATATTTTTTTAATATAAGACAGATTACCGGTAGTTGACAATCTCTGCTGATACCATTTATTACTGAGATATTAATTTTTATCTCCAAAAATAAATTACCGTACCATTCTTTGGGCCATCTGAGATGTTTGACAAAGTGTCATCTATAACATGGTCTTAATTGACTTATCGAGTTTGCTTAGCCAGGCAATCCAGCGTCGCTTGGTACAAGAAATTGCGTCACACTTTCGCTTTCGTAGCTCCCCAACGTTTTAGTCTTTGAGTAAAAAAAAATAGGAGGCCTTACTTTTGGAACGACCCTCACACCAATAATCGTAGGAGCACTAGGAACAGTCCTAAAAAAACTGGAAAAAGTGTGGAGAAATTAGAATCAAAAGGGAGGTTGAGACCATACAACGAATGGCAATTACGGAATCAGCCACAATATTAAGGACATCGGCTGATACCACCTTAAACTGTTGTGAAGGGTGAAGGAGGATGAAAAGATCGAGAAGGGAGAAAAGCGTTTACTAGAGAATGATAGAACATTAATGCAAATCAATCTATCGCAGACCAACACTAGCGTTTAACAAACAAAAAATAATGGGAAACTGATGTTGCAATGATGCAAAATCATGGACATTGGTTATAGAAGAGGCAGAGAATGCTAGAAATTTGGGCTTAATTACTTAAATTGGCGGAAGTATGACACAGATCCAGGAAAATTATTTTTATTGCTAGTGAGCAATCACTCATAATGACTTGTGTGAAAACTTCTAGTGATTATTATTATTATTATTATTATTATTATTATTATTATTATATTATTATTATTATTATTATATTATTATTATTATTATTATTATTAGTAGTAGTAGTAGTATTCAATCATTGAAAAAAAGAAGTTACGTCTTGCCGTTGCATCCATCGCCCAACCAAAAGTGGCGAAGGTTTAAATTAAGGCTAGTCAATCGAAAAGAGGAGATGACTTTCGAAAATATCTGCGAAAAAAGCGATCCCTCCTTGTAGAAAAGTGCGCAGTTGATGGTGAAGAAATTAATGCTTTTAGCCAATTTTCCGATATGTGTCGTCCGAAGGGTCGATCTTCAAAACGATATCAATCTCGTGAAAATCGGTCGCCTCTGTTCAAAGTTGTAGACACATACATACATACATACATACATACATACATACATACATTTAAACACACAGGTGAGATTTATATTATAGACTATCATCAATATCATCATTTTATATTATTTCATTTTTATTTGCAAACAAATAATGTATATATCTATACCTTAATAAAGTTTTTTGTGTGTATTAGTAGTCATATGAAAATCCTTTCCTTCAATTTATTGTATTTATTTGCTTTCCCACGAAATAAAAATGTAACACAAGGTCGTTTTTAATGTGGAGGAAAATCAGCTCCCCAAAGGGTGGGAGGGGGCAAAAGGGGCACTCTGGTATTGACTAAAAATAATACTTGTCTCAGTATAGAGGGGTTCCATCAGAACAGATACTACACTTTGAGATATTAATTTTTTTTATTCACAGGAAAAAAAAAATACAATTGGGAAAATGAACAAAAAACTTAAGCACAAGGCCAACTCAAAAAGAAGGGAAGATGGTGAGGTTGGGTGATCCATCTCGTCTCTACTGTAAATTTTAAAAGATTTCTCTCTTAGCCAGCATCTTTTATCATGATTACCCCTTTAAATTTGTATTTGTGTGTGTGTGTGTGTGTGTGTGTGTGTGTGTGTGTGTGTGGTGAGAGGGTGTGTGTGTTCCTACTTAAATCCAATTTTAAAACATTTTTTATTTATATCAAAAAATACAAAACAGATAACAATATTAATAAAATTTCATTTGTGTCGAGGGACATGGGAGGAAAAAACCCAGTTAATAAGGCCCTCCCAACCCTATCTGAAATGCTAGACCATCCGTTTCACTCTGGTTTGTAAATAGATACTACACTTTGATCTTTGCTAGAAGGCGAAGACAGAAAAAAGCTGTTTTTTCCCTCTTTTATTAAAAAAAAAAATATATAACTTGTTATATATAAAGGCACCGCCAAAACGGGGGGGGGGCAGGTAAGTACTTTTTGATGGACCATCTTTTTAAAAATCTACCAAGAATCAGGTAATTATCCGATCAATACGACATTTTCAGCGATTATTAAGAGAAGAATGAATTTTATAACAGTGTACTTATTTTTCATTAACGATATTTATATATATATATATTTTTGCTTACAAAACCCCTTGTTTTGAGGGGGTTCCAAGTATGCTTAAAATAATCATCTGAAACTGAACACGACATATTGTGTTGTTGTAAGGGATAGAACTATAGATTAAAAAAAAATTGTTTGCATACCTTATTTTGACGTCTGAATATCAGAACTTCCATTGTGTTTAATTATCCAGCTTTTGAGTTTTGAAGTGAAATTCGGTGAATATGTTAAGTAAAATAATTAATTTAAGTTAAGCAAAACAAAAAAAATTAATATTTATACGAAAAAAGCCATTTTAAAATCTTTGATAAATAAATTAACAATGTTTTTTAGCGAGTCGAATAATGCATGACCATTATTAAACAGGGCATGCTTTGAAGAATCGATACAAAAAAAAATTCGATAAATATTGTGCCCTTTGTGTTAAAAATAGCATCATTTTTTCGATCCCGTTTGAAAACGTTTGCCGCCTTTCGACTACGGTGGACCAAACGCGCTGAAATAATTTTTTTTTATTCTGCTTTAAATTGCCCCCTCCCCCATTTTGGGGAGCCTGGCCCCCATACACATTAAAAAACAAACTCATGCAAATGGTCACCCACCTGGTACTGGCCAGCCCCAGCGTTAATAATACATTGAAATTTTCGTCACTGAAAAATATGTTTTTTTGGCCTGTTTGGTCTTCCATAGTTTGCTTTTTATCAAATGCAAACGTAAACATTGTCGATCTAGACTCTAGATCGA
>NC_136500.1:40160610-40275610 GCF_053919585.1 Euprymna scolopes
TGGTTGAAAAGGATATTTTAATAGAGTTTTTCTTTAGGATCGTACTGTATTTGTGAGGGTATTTCAATGAATTTTCTGCTATTTTAAAGAATTCTTTAGGGATATTAGTTTTGACACTATTATTGTATGGAAGGGGGTTTAAACCAAATATTGTTCTTTCTTCTGATTCTTTTTTTTTGGGGGGGAGTGCTCTTTTTCTATGTGCTTATTATTTGGATTATTTTGCATATGATCATTATGATTCGACCATGTCTTATATTTTGCTTAGATTTACATTTTATTCGTATCGTACTTAATTGTGTCTTTATATCCTGAGTTAGCTAGTGTGCCGTTATAAAAGTTTGAATTTCATTGAATATGTTATAATTTGCAGAGACATTAGAGATTCTTTTGAACACTTATATAGGGATTCCTTTAATGACGGATCTAGAGTGATTGGAAAATCTGTGGACATAGTGTAGTGACAAGTTTGGCTCATGGTAAAAGTAGTGCGATCCGCCCTTTATGTTTAAGGTGACGTCTAAGAAGTTTGAGGTAGTTTTGTCTTTTTCTATTGTTATGTTAAGGCCAAAACTGTTAAAAGTTAATAATTAATTTTTTTGTTTAATAATCGTACTATTGTATATCCTGGGTTTTGCTCTAGTTATTAATCGAGCGTCGTCCTTATATAGACCTCCTTGAAAATGGCTTGTTCTGAATCTGTGTTTAAGTTCCTTTAATAGTCAGATTCCGACCAAACCTGTCACCTGAGCAAAGTCATACGACCATCACTACATGGAAGTAATCCGGTGTGTTTTTTTTCTGGTCCAGGGTTTGTTATCAACTTGTATTAGAGATTTTCTCGCTAGTAATATTAGTCTAATTTCTAATTTGGATAGGTTTGAGTTATTTTTAGCTAGGATGAGTGCCTTGTTTAGTAGGATCGGAGAGATTGATTAGTAACAGTTATCTATGTCAAATGTTATGAAGTTTAACCTTAATTTGTCTTTTAGGTTTAGGAACCAACTTATAACATTGTCTGATGATTGTCGGAGGGAGAAGCTTATTTTCTTTTTATATTTGGTATTATTCTGTCTAGGATATGTTTACTTATTTTCCTAGATCTGATTTTGAAGGGCAAATTAATCTGATGGATGGGTTGCTTTTAAAGTTTGGCTTATGGTCCTTTAAAGAGAATCTTGGGGCAGATGGGGTGAGTATTTTTGTGTGCTTATTAAAGTTCATGCTTGTAAGAAGGCTTTTAGCTTAGTTGTTGATTGTTTGTACTGAGTTTTGTGGTGCTTCTTTATATGCTTTCTTTTAGTTCTTTGTACATTAAATCTTCACATGCTTAGTAGTTTAATTTGAATTAGTTTTTAGTTTAATCTGCGGGCAGAATGAGTTCTGTTTATTTTTGACCTTACGCGCAAAGCCGTTTATTTTGTTAACTATTGGGTCGGGGTGCTTGTTGGGTTTCTTAAATTTTATTTGTTTGATTAGGTTAATTAGGCCATTGTCAAATTCTTCTAGGTGCTCATTAGCTTTATGGAAATGTGCTGATTTTAATCCGTAGTATTTGGCTGCCATTCACTCCTGCTTTCATTGTGGGGATTTACTATTTGGTGGCTATGGAGGATTTGCTAAGTTACTGTGGAGCGGTGGAGGGTTACTTGGGGGTGACCAAGTGGGCTTGTTTTAAATTCATGTTAAGATAATGGTGGTATGCTTTCCATCTTACACTAATTATGAATTTATTAATAGCTGCTATTAATTTACAGATATAGGATTTTCGGAGAGGGATTGGGGGTGTTTTTATATGAGAGGAGTATGTACTCCTTAGTGAACATATCTGGATGTCAAGCAAAGCTCTACCTGAATGGAGATTATTATAACGAGGATAAATATAAGAAAAGAGTAAATCCAATTCTATAAGAGGAAACTTATCGGGATAATATAAAGCTCAACAATTCCAATGGAGCTTATATAGGAGACAATAGGAGTGGGAAATGAATTCACAAAGACTATATATTGAAAATATAGAATGAGTCATTTATTTAATAAGGGTATGCATACATTTAGTTGGGGGATAAAGGGGAATCTTTATACCAAGGTATTTCGAAGCCTAATTCTTCTCATCAGAAGAGTAGAGAAGATGCTCCCCTAACTAAATGCATGTATACCCTTATTAAATAATTCTATATTTACCAATAAATAGTTTTTGTGAATTCTTTTTACACTGCTATTGTCTCCTATATAAGCTCCATTGAAATTTGTTGAGCTTTATATTATCCTGATAAGTTTCCTCTTATAGAATTAAATTTACTCTCTTCTATCTATTCTTGCTATGTATATATACTAGCATTTCAGCCCGGCGTTGCCCGGATGTTTGGATGTGTATGTTTAGCAAATAAAAAAGTGGTAGTAAGAAGGACGGCTCGAACCCGTACCGCAAAGGAGGAAAAGAACGGGATAAAACCTAACGTTTATGCTGTTATGACCACCGCCAAACCGGAAGCGACAATCTAAAGGAGAGGATAACTTTCAAAAATATCGGCGAAAAAAGTGACCCCCCTGTAGAAAAGTTCCTTGTTGAAGGGGAAGATATTAATGTTTTTAGCCAATTTTTCGATATTTGTCGTATGAAAGGTCGAACTTTAAAACGATACTGATCTTGGTAAAATCCGTCGCCTCTATTGAAAGTTTAAGGCAGACATGCAAACAGACATACATACATTTATATACTGGTACTAAAAATTTTCGACCCAAACTGATGAAAAATCTTGCCCTATCTCTGAATAGCCTTTATGTAAAATTTCAAATATTTAGACCAAAAATTGTCTGAGTAATTTGGAAGAGACCGTAGAGGTCAATTTTTTAAAACTTTGACCCCTATTATGACCCCTTAACATTTATTGTTTTGGGCTCAAATCAAGTTATTAAGTTAGATCCATGTCCAAGGAACCTATATCTAAAATTCAAGTGCGTAGACCCGAAATTGTCAGAGGACTTTCGTAGAGTTCTCAAAAGTCAAATCGTTGAACTTTGACCCCTTAATCGCCAAATTTTTGGCCCAAAACCGATCACCTCGATTTTCCCAAATCTCAGTACCCTGTATATCAAATTTCGAGTCTGTAGACTAAAAATTGATAGAGTTATTGCGTAGGGAAATGTACACAGACACAGACACGGACACACAGACACGTTCACTTTTATATAATAATAATAAAAGAGCAATAAAAATTGAACATTCCAATAAATAGTAGACACTTACACGTTTCCACCTCTTGAAACACTTTAAATGAACTACAAAAATGCTATTTTTACATCTCCAACACATTTTGAAAATAATTTCTGGAGAGGACGCTTCACAGAACGTCTGAAACGCGTTAAAAACGATTTTAATGATTTAAAAACATTATTACAATGATCTAAACATAATTCTCAATGAAAAACCAAGACACGGAATAATAAAATATGTTAAAAAATACACATTGTCGGTGACTACACCCTTATATATATATATATATATATATATATATATATATATATATATATATGTAGTCATCGGCATACAGTCCTGTTTCGTTGTACCTCAACTCATCAGTGCCGCTAAGTGCTCCACTGAGTTCCAATCTATGGTTCCTCCTCGCCAATCTTTCACGAAAAACACCCGTCTAGCTTAAACCACTGTCAATTATTTTCCCTACTCTTTATCTGTGTCTAAATCAAAACGTAGATTCCATGAACAAAGCTTCTTTCTTAAAAGGACACGCCTGTGGAATCTCTTCTGTTTGTTTGTTTCCCACCTGACTACAACTTGGATGCTTTCAAGTCCAACATAAACAAATTCCTGAAGTAAGACACTTTATCAAATCTCCATTACTAACGATGACTACGATATTATCCCATTGATTACTGTACACGCAATAACCCTTATCCCCGAGTGGTCTCTGGGCCTTTATAATGGTGCCTATCATGTAGTATATATATATATATACTTTTAATGATTAAAGTTAAATTCAGATGATGATATGAGCCATTATTGAAAAGTCATGAATTAAGGAAATAAATATAACTTTTCCCCATATATATTCCTTGTTTCAGACAATAAATTCTTAACTTAAATAAATTTGTATATTTTTTTTTGATTTACAGAGTTTAACTTTAATCATTAAACTTATATATTGCTCTATTTTTATATATTGAGCTTTACCTTTTTGGCTAGGATCATCCTAAAGTATTACTTGAATGTAATATCTGACAGGATAATTCACTTGATCTCTAGCTGAGCTCCCGCCGGCACTTGTGGAAGAATGTTTTCAGTCCCGGACTCGTATCGAGGCGGTGATTGAGGCTGAAGGCGGCTACATTGAATAGATATCAGCTTAACTACATAATCCAGTTTTCTGGATTGAATTTTTCAATAAAACTATAAAATATAAAAATGAAAATCTAACTGTATTATTGTTTTCTTTAAAGCGACACATTAATCGCTCCAATATATATATATATATATATATATATATATATATATATATATATATATATATATATATATATATATATATATATACGAGCAAGGTGTCCCGACGATGCCCCGGATTAAATGAAGATCAACGAATGTTTCACCCTCCCATATTCTTATTGTTACGAAATCGATGAAGATCAATATTTTTCAATCAAAACTATTGATTGACTTAGTTCACACTATATTGTAGCGTACATTACACTGTAGAGAACCTACTGTTTGTTTTATAAAATTATTTTTATATATAATGGTTTGTATTAAAGTTTAATATACAAAAGCCAAGTATTATGATTCAGTTGTGCTCTAAATAGAAACATTCATTTCGAACGCGCAGCTGTCATATCAAAGAACCTACAGCTGATTTTATATGCCGGGCACTACTACTTGTGCGGTGATAATTTAATTTTAAATTAAATAATTTAAGTTCAAAACGAATGTCAAGTATCAGGGCGTAACTGTGCTCTTAATAGAAACATCCACTTCGAACGCGTCCCTCTGATATCAAGGAATTTACTGTTGATTATATATATCGGGCCTTACGGCTTGTGTAATAATAAAACAGACGCACTTGTGATTATAAGTTGTATAAAGTATTATCTTTGATCAAAATCGCTTGCTCCTTCTGTCATCGCATTATTTTGATTGTCGATACTTATCAGAGACATTTCGCTACAAAACCAATTTAAGAACACTGCCAAGTACATGAAGTAGATTTGTGTGAAATTTCATGAAAATAGGCTCAAACGTTTTTGAGTTCATAGGGAACTCTTTTTCTCACACACAGACCGAGTTATTTTTATATAGTAGATATCTATATGTATGTATGTATGTATGTATCTATCTATCTATAGCTAGCCAGCCAGTCAGCTAGCCAGTGAACTATCTAGTTAGATAGATGCAATTTTATCATAGTTGACCATGTACTATAAAGAATACTATTCGCACTCTCTATCAGCCAAGTAATGCAGGTACATACAAGGGAACTACTTAGTTGCATGTGTTCACTCGAAAGAGTATACATCGTTTATAATATTAGGAAATATGATTGATGATGTTACTCGTGTTGTACTGATGCAATACTCACGGGAGAACCCGAACACGCGCCATGTTGGTAACTAGAATATCACCCCGCACTTTAATGTATGTATGTATGTATATATTGTAGTCAGGTCATGTCATATGCTACTGGTACCATGTAACTCAGTACTACCTACCTCATGGTCGGGTCACCGGCGACTAAACCGGTTCCCTCACCAGACTTGTTTGGTAAGGAGGGTAGCTAGTCTCCCTGAAGGATTAAAAACAAGACCTTCCAAAGGGCGAATGAACCCTTTTTCGGGGTCAACTGCCAAATAGCACCGTGTGTGTTTGTGTGTATGTGTGTGTGTGTGTGTGTGTTGGGGTGGAGAGGTCTCCCGTAAGCCGTGATGAAGGCAACTTTTCTAGGAGAAGCAAATCTCTGATTTAAAAAAAACCATAAAGCGGGAGACCAGTACCCGCATTAAGCTGGTCTGCAGTTTAACTTGTTGCTGGCTATCTTGCTCTTGTTTGTTGCTTTATATCAACATTTTGAACCAAGAAAGAGAGACTTAGCTGTCGTACAAAACTAAAACTCTGTAACATTATCTGTGTATAGATACTCCCTCAGGCATTTGTCTATTAAAATGGTCCTGTGGCGATGGAAGTCATTTTTGGGCTCATGGACTTTTAAGTGTCTGAGGGAGTGGCACTTGTCTGACAAGACGTTGCAATCATCATATCATCATGTATATATGTATGTAAATGTTTTGTTGTTCAATTTCGGGCCAAACACACGTCACCTTTATTCGTATGTGTGTTCGTGAAAAGCCACTAAAAGAAATCCCGTGTTTTCGAGTCTAACACACTTGTGCAAGCATTGAATGACCCCCCATCCTTCTCTCACATCCTTTTGTCTGAGCTTGTGCGCTTTATATTACGAAAGAAAAAAAAATCCCACGCAGCGATTGCAAAACAGTCCAACAACGCGTCTTGAGTTTGTATTACAAAGAGCGATATGTACCGCTATGCAAAACACATAAGTGTATCTATCAGTGACAAAACAAAAATCTTTCAATTAATAGACTCTTCCCCTCGCGCCACATCAATGACCCCTTTCCACCTCTCGGCACCTCCAGCCCAACCCCGGAATTACCATCACCGACAAATACAGAGCCCCCATCGCTATTGCACTGATCACTTGTTCTTCCTATTATTTTTCCGCAGGTGCTTAGTATCGTCCCTCGCACCCAGCAAACACATCCCTTCTTTTTTGTCGCCCCGACCTTTAAAAGCATCATCGAGCCGTCCAAACACTATGAAATAAAAAGAACACCTCACCTCCAACAACTGCTATCCCCATTCTTTGTTTGGAACATCGCGTTCCCGGCACCAACTTACCGTGAGAAAATTTATCGGTCTTAAATCAGCAAGATGCTGTTTAAATTGTGTTTTTCTTTACGTTTTATAGCAAATACATCGAAGTTGTGTACGTGTGTGTTCCATTTTCACAATAGAAAAAAGTGACCCCCCCCCCAAAAAAAAACTGACGAAATAGAAAAGATAAATAATAGAAAATATGCAGCTGCTTTAGTTTCGTCGATTTTGTTTGTGAGTGGAAATGAAGCGACCTAGCCATAGACCTTATCTATCTATCTATAGGATGGAACGATAAAATTGTCGCCCAGAAAAGACGACACAGTTCCATTTCCGTTTGATGCAAACCGCTTTTCTTTTTTTTTTGTTGAAGACAATCTACTAGTTTGCCAGTTGTGTATAAATCCCAAGAGTGATAGAAGCCTTCTATGACGTATGAAAGTGACACAATATTCAATGAGTAAAATCGGAGATGCGCCGCTGTACAACTCATGCTCTCTACTGATCTAAGTTATGACAACAGGAACATTGCCAGCACCCTCAAAATGCATCGCTGAATAACAGGGATGTGCCAAGTGTGATGAAAACAGAGTTTCCGTTCACTGTTATGGTCTTTGGTGTGGCTTCAAGTAAGAGCCACATCATTCGAACTCGGCTTGAAAGTCAACACTAAAGTGTACCTGGATGTGCTGAGAAGTGTTCCGGACCCGTATCAAGGCGGTAATTGAAGCTGAAGGCGGCTACATTGAATAGATATCAGCTCTACTACATAATCACGTTACTTGAATTGATTTTTTCAATAAAAAGTATTAAAATAAAGCCGTAGCATTGTTTCAATTTAGAGTTACACATTTATCGTTCTCATCTGTATCTATCCCAGACTGTCCGTGGGTATTTCTTTCTCTTACACCTCTCTTTCTCTCTCAATTTATATTCATATTTGTTTACTGTCTGTCTGTCTTTCTGTCCGTTCCACTCTTTCTCGAAAACTACTGGTCCGAACTATCTGAACTTTTGTATTAACCTTTTTTACGAGAAGTTGCAGCGAATTACGTATTATATCCGTTACAGGCACGGTCAGAGATTAATAGGGATTAATGTCGATTAATATTTAATACAAAAAAAATGTGCACAAATCTAACCATCGGAGTGAAGGTTGACTGGGTTCAAATCTCTTGACTGACAGTTAGTGCCACTTCCTACACTACTGATTGCATAAGCATGAAATGCTAGTGTTTTTAGGTATAAAAATAGTTGATAATAGTTATGTGTAAAATATTATCCTTATATAAACAGATGGAGAGAGAGAGAGAGAGAGAGAGAGAGAGAGAGAGAGAGAGAGAGAGAGAGAATCAAGTGAGTCATTCAATTTTAAGACGCAACAGATAAGCTCATTCTGAAACACACCACCCACTTCTCATATCAGTAGAACAACGGAACTTGGCGCAGTTATAATCCTTTCGCTTTATAGGAACCATCCAGAGTTATTCATTTCTCCCATCTTTTAATGCAACTGTAAATTTTTTTTTTCACTCATCTTCACCCCCAAACAAGGCATATTGCCACCTCGACATAAGGGGGTGCTAATTGGTACCATGCTTAAGAAAGATTAAGATATTGGTTTACGTTGCATTTGAACTTCTGCATATCAGTACAGTTTGGAAAGCAGGTAGCAGGAAAGAGAATTCCAAACTTTAGCCGTCGGGTTAGGGAAGAAACTATTAGAGTAGAAAACTTTCTGACATTTAGGAATCTGAACAGTGAAGGGGTGAGATTTTGTTGCTAACCAAAGGGAGACACTAGTAGTGGATGCACCGGCTCAGATGTGGCAACAATACTCCTTGCATGGGCGAATGGTGGCCTTGTAGAGGTACATGATACTCTCAGGTGTGAGTAGTCTTCTAGCACGATAGAGGGAGTCCACCCTCCTTGCAGCAGCCTTCGCAATGCAATCAATGTTCCAGTTCATATTTCCTGTGAATGTTAAGCTGAATAGTTTGAAGGAAGAATTCTCAGTTAGGGAGTTATTTATCATGGATATTGTTGGTTGGAGAGGCTTCTTGTAATTGTTAAGGGAGACCAGTTTAGTCTTACTAGCATTAAATGTTACCATCCATTTACAGCTCCATTTCACTACAGTCTGAAGGTCATTTACTAATAGTTCAGCCATTGTCTTGGATTTGTGTACACCCGTTCTTCCCGTTTGATCACCGAAGTTAAGGAAAATTAAATCTGGTCAGTACTAAGTGGGTGACCATTTGAGACTTCCATGTGCTCTCATTTTATCTTAGCATTGTCTCCAGTCGTGCTGGCAACTGGACTTAAACAGTAACGGTTCAAGAGAGGAGAGGTGCGGTTGGTAATAGTGCCACCCTTGCCTCACAATTACATGCGCAGCGGCCGCTCCAGAGAGCATGCTTTGTTTGTTGAGACGGAACGTAGGCATCGCTGTACTAAATTCGCTTGTGGTTTAAATGTAACCTGTATGTAGTTTAGTTTAGTTTTATGAAATAGTGCTGGAAATACTGTGTGAAATTTTAGATATCTCCGAGTTTTGGGGCAATTTTTACGATAAATAAGTATCTTCGATAGTTATTTACTTGCCTCCACACGAGGGAAGAGTTAGACACAAGATCGGTTTTTAATGTGGAGAAAACCCAGCACCTCAAAACGGACGACTATGGATAGGAATAAAATTACAATATCCCCAATTATGAAGGGGTTCTCATCCACTGGCTGAAGACAGAAAAACTGAAGTGTAACATCAGAACAGATACTACACTGTGATCTTGGTGCGAAGGGCCCTTGTGCTTTTTTAGGGAGTTTAAGGAGGACACGCTCTCAATATATTTAAATGTTCAAATATTTAAGATTTACTTTGAATCATTGGACACAAATCAAGCACAATTCACTGAATTCCATTTCCTTCTTAAGATTCCTTAAGCTTAAGACATTTTGTATTCTGATCGAAATTGGAGTAAGATATATTTTAATTTTAAATTTTCTCATAGGTAAAATACCAAAAAAGGACGAAATCTGTGTAGTTAAAGTAATCAATTTTTAATATATATATATATATATATATATGTGTGTGTGCGTGTATATATATATATGTATATATATATATATATATATAAAGAGTAGAGTCACATAGGAACTTTCTTACATTATAAAAGAAATAAAGGTTAAAAAAGGGAAATAGGGAAAATCATATTTAGGTTGTGACGAGAAGCATTTAGCTTTGAAATGCTATGACCTAAAGAGATTTCTCGCCTATTCAATTTTCTGCTAATCTTATTGACTTGATAATGTAATAAAGTTTCTATGTAGTTTTATTTTTTTTAAATCTTTTAAACTTATTCTTATGTTTGCTCTTCTATACCGTGTAGAACTTTTTTTTAATCCTCATAGGTTGTCTTATAATTGAAATTTTATTCGTTAACGTATGTTATCACTAATATATATATATATATATTATATATATGCGATTTTATGATTTTAAACTGGCCATTGAAAGACTGATCGCCAATGCCATCCAATATTATACTTAGTTTATTTATCCCTTCTCCATTTGAATTCTATATTTTTATAAATAAGACCTCACATGCTTCTCTACGCATAAACATCTAATTTCCATTCTTTAAAACAAAACTCACCTACAAGAACATTTCATTTTTCTTCATCTCTGGGTATTTTTTTAAAGAGATTCTAAAGGACATCTTACTAACACTTCATGGATTAACCAATCATCATACCCAATACACAACTTTTATTATCACGTGATATCTACAACCAAAATTATTGGATATTGCTGTGTAGGACTGACCTGAGTCACCCTTAAAATCCAAGAAATAGGACGAAAATAATACCATTCCCCCCAAATAATAGTTTCTTAGCCCCTCTTTTTCTCCTGCTTATAAACCGAACACAAACAAAGAACTGTTATCCAGAGTCTCACATAATCTCCCTCTCCCCCTCTCTCTTTCTCCTTAACCAAGCCCTAGCCAGCATGACAGGCAAGTAGCCAGTACACTCTTAGCAACCGAATCAACAAGACGTACGTTACCGTTAACAAGAGGTGTAGTCTCTCCAACATGTAAAAAGGCAAATAAAGTTCTTTCCATTTAAAGATTAACATTGGTATTACTTTTATCTATTACTAATAAAGACAATGTTACAGCTGAGTATTCTTTTTCAGTTTCCTGTAAACATTTATTTTCTTCGAAAAACTTTTCCCTACCGTTTTCAAAAACTAGCAAAAATAGATTTTTCTGTACATATTCTTTTTTGAAAACGTTTTTTTCCTCTGAGGAGAAGAGCTTATATTGGAAACTCCATGGAATAAAGAGTTTTTTTTTTACATTTATCTCGTATCCCTTGTTTTGAATGAAATATTGTGAATTTAATTCTACAATATTGTGACATCTTTTACTTATACGGATATTAAATTTTTGTTCCATAAATATAATTCTTTATATTTATAATTCTACACTTCCGAATCTGCAGATTTTTTAAAATAATCTTTCCTTTAATTTCGAAATCTTCTATTACTATATATATATATATATATATATATATATATATATATATATATATATATATATATATATATATATATAACTGCGGCGGGAATGTAGAGTAATCTGAGATGGCATGGACGACAAGATTAGGAGAACTCAATGTGACAGCGATCATCTGGTAAACTGCAGCAATCATCATCTCTCTCTCTCTCTCTCTCTCTCTCGCTATATATATATATATATATATATATATATATATATAATGTATGTGTATATATATATATTCTAGTATATATATTAGAAAATATATTCTAGTTTATATATATATAATAAAGTAGAATATATTTTCTAATATATATACTAGAATATATATATATATATACACACACACACACACACACATACATACATTATGAGGGTCAAGAGAACAAAGAACAAGTATGTTGTATGGATTTGAACATAGAAGTTTAATAGGCAATCGTGCCGTACGAACAATAGTCTTAAGAATGGGTGTAAAAAGAAAGTAAAATATACCGATAAAATTATAAACAAATATAACTAGGAATATATATATATATATATATATATATATATATATATATATATATATATATATATATATATATAAAAAAGAAATGCAGTCTGAAAAAAATAGCGTTTGAATAGACGGTGAAACGTATTATAGCAGTCTATATGAACTGCAGTTATTGTAAGTGTAAAACGAAGAGAAAAGTAAGTGTTTTATGCGTCCATTCTAGACATACACACAGCGGCCATTTCGTTTTTCTTTTTCATTTTTTTAAAAATAGTTTTATTAATCTCTAGCCCGCCTCTTGAAAATCCGAATATAAAGCTGGGTTAAGAATCGAACGACAAGAACCATTTCTCTATCAAGCTTTCTTTTCGGTGCTAAATGTTCCAGACAATTCATTGTCTGAAAGTAAATATTTTTACACACACACACATTTCCATGTGTACCACGTAACGTATGTGTATACGTTTATATATATATATATATATATATATATATATATATATATATATATATATATATATATATATATATATATATATATATATATGTATGGTTTTTGTTTTGGTTTTAGCGATATGTTTTGAAGTAATTCAATTATTTACGAAAGTGCTTTTTTACCTAAATGCGAGTTGGGAATAATTTTCCCTTTTAACCAATTTGGTACCTCCACATGGTATATATATTATTTTAAAATACATACATATATATATATATATATTATATATATATATATATATATATATATATATATATATTACATAAAATGCTCTCTTAAAGTAATTTATATACTAGTAAGAATTGTGGAACAGCAAATCCGAGTGAGGATTAATAATGTGAAATATATTTAGTTTAACGTAATTGTATTTAAAGAAGACCAGCATGTCGCAGAAATATTTCATAAAAATTCAGATGCTAAACTTTTCTGCAATTTTCACAAACAATAAAGTTTTTCCAAATTTCTGGTTCCTTAAAGCATTTTAACGATTTTAAGAGAGCATATTATCGGCACCATATCTTATTTTAAAATGTAAATAATTTGAATCTACAATAAATTCGATTCGTAGTCCTTGAACACAAAATAAAGATTCCTTGAAGTTTACCTCATTCTTAAGTTCCTTTCAGCTAAACTGTTGCATTTTAAACCCCAATCTCGAATCGAAATTTTGCAATCGAACTTGATCAAAATTTGAATAAAGATGTTAACGGTTAGGTTTAGTAGAATTTTAAGTTGATTCTAATTTTGATAAAAAACAAGTTTTGTAAATCTGTTCTGTCTTAAGAATTAATTTTACTCGTCCTAATACCTTTATTCTTCTAGTTTTTCCTCTGTAAAAAGACGGAAATTGCAAATATTTATGTCTATGCGTTTATACAGATTTGAGCCCGTTATTCATATTAAATGATAAGTCATAATTCAGCTTAAACACGGAAAAGAGCTAAACAACGAAAATTCACACAGAGACAGGAAATGCTTTGAAAACAAGCTAAGACGAAAAACAGTCAGGAGGGAGGGAGTTCCACAAATCTACGGGTTTTTTTAAAACGTTACTGGAATAAGAATCTATCAAAACAAAGTACTTGAACTACAACAAAGACTACTAACCCAATGAATAAAACGAGCTTAAACAAAGGAAGCCTGGAATAAATCAGGCAATTCTGAAGAGTATATACTACTAGCAGATTTACTACGGGCGGATTTAAAGAGGATTAACAAATGTCCCATACTTCTAATACTTTTATTATTATCGAAATCGGTAAAATATCTCATTCATTAATCAAATTAATTGATTACCTGCTCTAATCAGGAACCCACCGCTGTGCACTGGGGGAAGCTTCACATGCCTCCTCGTAGTAACTTATTTCACAATTCATTGTAGTCTACATTGCAATGTAGAGAACTTACTGTATATTTTATGAAATTATTTTTAATTTTACGTAATGACTTGAATTAAGTTTAAAATGCAAAAGTCAAGTACAATGGTCCAATTATACTTTAAACATTCCACTAACTGTTTCTACAATTCCTTTTGTTTTTCCTCGAATCGTATTTGACGTTCAGTCCAGTGTTTTTCGGATTGTGACTGACGCTTTGCGGCATCGATATGCAACTTGGTCAAATGTTCCAACGCTACTTTCAATTCGTCCATTTTACTTTGTCAGCATTAGCAATTTCAAAACATTCGCTGAATTTTACAAAACCGTTTTATTCTTTCTTATTTCTTCCTCCAGACAAAACGAACAGAAAAAAACACAAATATATAAAAAGTTCATTGTCTAAAGAAAAAAAAATCAAGTGTATATTTTTCCCTAGAGAAAAAAATAACGCCCGATTTTAGCAGCGAAAACCACAAGTGACGAATTCTTTTTCTAAAGTATAAAAATTTACCTTTCTAAGTGGCGACAAACCTTTTTTTTGCGAAAGTACAGCGCTATCTTTGAAAGTTGTGAAGAACTTTTTTCTTTTCAGTTTTTATTTTCCGTAATCATCTGCGTTTTTTGTGTTTTTGTTTTTTGGTTTCCGTGAACCTTTAAATTGCAAGTGTTATGTTAGACACTTCCTTAGGCTTGATAACATTTGAGTCCGACGTCGTTAGTATTTTTAGAATACTATTTCAACGCGAGTATTTTTTTTTCAATGTCGTTACTGGTTTCGATTTTAGTATGCTCCTTGAATCCAATGAAGTCAGTGTTTAGTTTTTTAGAACACTGTTTTTAAATGTGAGTACGTTCTCCAAATCCAATGTAACCAGTGTTATGGCTTGCAATAAGCCACAAAGAAAACAGAACAACGGAATAGAGTTTAAATAATGTATTACTGGAACAACAACGTAAAAAAGTTATAACTGAAAAGAGTAGTAACCGTCACAAAGCAGGCGAGGGTCGCTCTGGTGTTAATATTTATTTGCATAAATATACACAAAATGTGGCACAAGGCCAAAAATAGGGGGGGGTAATGTGGACCTATCTAACATAAAGTTAACTTAACTAGACTCTTTCACCAGAATACCAGAATCACTCTATGGGAATCCTAATTATAACCCGAAAAATGATATATACATGATGTGGGGGGGGGGGTTGGGGCTAAAAAATTTTATATACAAAAAGAATGAAATATTTACAATGAAAAAATAGTAGTTAGTAAAAGAGCCCCCCACTACTAATTGTGGCAGATAGAAAGCTTTGTTAGTCGAAAAGACGCAGGTCCACACGAAAACTGACTTTATTGAATAAACACCACAAAGACGACCTGCATCACTGACAAAGCAGTCCATCCGTCACCTAATTGGGGTCGGGAATGGGGGTTATCGAACCTAAGGTGGGGAAAAAGGGGGGGACAAGGGCAAACTAAAAGAGGGACTGGGACGATGAACACATACATACTCTAGCTAAGTTAAAAAATCAAACAATAAAGCCTAACTAACCCATACTAAACTAATCGGTCCGATACTGATGTCTTGTTAGTTCAGGATACCCAAAATCCTTTTTGACCTAAATCAAATCAGAAACGAATTCAAGGCCAGCTCCAGTCACTCTACACAGTCGCGAAGCTTTCACCCACCTTTCGTTGAAATTCACAGGAGTGAGTTTCACCTTCTCCAGCCTAATTCGCATTTTCAACCGATGCTTGAAAATGAGAACAAGCTGGGGAGCAGTGAAGGTCTCATCTCCGTAAACCTCCTTCTGTCGTGTCGACCAAATCACGCCTCTCATAACAGCTAGCAAACACAGAAAAACATAACGTTCCTCTTTCTTCATACTCGGCGCCCAATTGCAGCACGGGGAAACCGCATCCAGCACAAAAAAACGCCCGTTCAGTATGCGAACCGTGAAGCTCTCAACTAACTCACATAACGGTCGAACGATAGCGCAGCGGAAGAAAGCATGGCTTAGGTCTTCCTCCCATTCTCCGCATCGGACACAACTAGGTGTCATTGTAAAACCCGCTATGAAAAGTTTTTTGTGAACCCAGAGGGCATCTCGGATTACCAGCCAGATGAGCGATGCCTCGTAGTTATCGAAACAGCTCAGCCCGGGCGCCCAAGGCCACATCGAGCGACGCTCCTCATTCGTGAAATCGAACTCCTCAATCTTTTCGTCTCGGACAGATCCCCTCACTAAAACCCTATATAGCGCTTTGCGAGACAACAGCCGGGTGTCAGAGCGAAAAGAGCACGCACTAGTTCAAGTAGTGAGGACTTCGGGAGTGGAAGCACTGATAGACGGTATAGGATCAGGGGGTAGATATGAGTATTGCATACCTCCGCCCGACCCTTTAAAGTTAGATTTCTCAAAGACCACAAATGAGCTGTGGTCTTGACCGCTTTCAACACTTCCGACCAATTTTTCTCCAGCTGGAGGTCGGGGCCAAACCAGACGCCGAGTAGCTTGCAGGGCCCATCAGTCCAGCCAAAGGGCCCCTGAAGGGGCGTTCCCCTCCAGGCACCAACACGTAAGCCAATAGACTTAACGTGGTTGATTATGGCCCCTGTTACCTGTGCATACCGTCTTGTTTCCATGTCGACGACTCTAATCTCGGCATTGCTCGTTACAAGCACAGTCACGTCGTCGGCATAGGCGGTATACTTTACTGGGGTAGAACCACCTGGCAAAGTAATCCCGCGAAGGACCGGATTCACCCTAAGCTGGCGCAAAAAGGGCTCCAGCGCGATGACATACAGCATGGGTGATAACGGACAACCTTGACGGATAGATCTTGTTAATCTGAAGGGCTTCGATCTCACCCCATTCACCTCCACCATAGCACCGGGGTTAGCATACAAGAGGCGAATCCATGAGCGAAACTGGGGTCCAAACCCAGCCGAGCAAAGAACAGCCCCTAGGTAACGATGGTCCACCCTATCGAATGCTTTGGACTGATCTAAATTGATCAGCGCGGCTTCTGTGTCGACTTTCTCTATGATCAAGCGTATCGCGTGCAAATTATCTTGAATCGTCCGGCCCTTAACAGAACACGTCTGTTCGGGACTTATGAGACGATGTAAAACAACCTGCAGACGATTTGCTAAGATCTTGGCCAAAATCTTTAACTCTGTGTTTAACATCGTTAAGGGCCGGAAATTGCTAATCCCATCCCCTCCATTTTATCTTTGCGAAGCAATTTAATGATCCCCCTGGTAAAGTACTGAGGTATAGACCCGTTCCTAAACCAGGAGTTGAAGAGTGTGGCCAGCAAAGGAATCAAAATGGGCGACAGCCTCAAGTACACCTCGTAAGGTAGACCATCAATCCCAGGGGTCCTGTCTAGCCCGACTTGTTTCAGAGCCTCAAGGACTTCTTCCTCTTTTATGCTACCTTCACACGTAGCTGCTTCGGTCGCTTCAAGGCGAGAAAAGTCAGCTAAATACGTGTCAAACTGTTCAATCTCCAGACCGGGTTCCATGGTAAAAAGCTCCTGCAAATGAGCTCGAAAACCCTCCAGGATTCCATCACTTGATGTTACGGTTCGTCCGTCCGGCAATGTGACACTGGCGATGTGTCGATCAGTTGCACGTCGACGCTCCTCCGCACGCATTGACGCGGCCATGTTTGTTGCCTCGTTCGGCACTCTTTTTAACCTAGCCCTAACTACTAGACCCTGGTCCTTCCTGTTATCCAGGGAGTCCAGTTCAGCCTTAATTAAAGTATAACTATCACTATCCCCCTCCTCCACCGCCCTTTTTAATCTATCATCTAGTGCCGCTTTCGCTGCTCTAGAACTAAGATTGAGTCGATGACTAAAATCAGCAGCGAAGGACCTAATTACTTGTTTAAGTTTTCCCCACCACTTATTCCCGATAATGGCTCCCGTCAATTCCCTCTGTATTGTTAGTAAAAGCTGTTCCCGGAAGCCCTTCACGTCGAACAACGACGTGTTGAACTTCCAGTAACTAGCCATCCTAGGTTTAATGCTATCTAAGTTTACCCGAACCCGGACTAACCTATGGTCCGAATAAACTATGTTATTGAAACTTGGACAGTCTAAAAGCCCTAAGTCGACTCTCTTAACTAAGAACCGATCGATGTAACTCGAAAGTTGCACCGGATCGGAGCCGCGTCTACCTGTCCAAGTCCAAACTACATCCCCGGGCTTTTCGTTTCGAAATTTATCGACAAGATCAAACTTGTCAATAAAGTCTCGAAACGCCTTAGCATCCCGGTTCTGGTTAGTAGTCCTTGAAGTATTACCCCCGCGATCTAAATCAGGATCCAGGACCGCGTTCCAGTCTCCCGCTAAAACTATCCGCCGAGACGAATTCATGAAGGGCTCAATCCCCCGAAAAAAGGAAACCCTCTCGCCATGGCTATTGGGAGCATAAACCCCAATAAATCGAAATGCCACATCCTTTACGGTAACATCCAGCACGTGCACTCTTCCCTCTGGATCAGCATAGACTGGGTCACACGAAGCATCAAGGGTGCGTCTAACTAGCCAGGAAACACTCCTCGAGTGGGAATCAAAATGTGCTGAATAGAGCTGAAAGTCTCTAAGCAGCACACCCTGATAATCACTGGGAATAAAGTGCGTTTCCTGTGCACAGCATATATCCACCCCGAGGCGTTGAAGGTCGCGTGCAACTCGAAGTTTACGAGAGGCGTCCCTCAACCCTCGGACATTCAAAGTAGCTAACCTTAAAGCCATTGTGATCTATCTAGGGTTGGGTATCCTTAACAAACATGGACGGTGCCAAGACACCGACAGCTGTCCCCAATGATCCAGAGGTCATCTCATTAGTGATGGCCCCATCAGGGGACAGACCACCGATGTCTAGAGGAAATGTTAACTTAATCGCTCTATAAAGTGAAGGGTGGATTTTTATGGGGACCCGTCCAACACATAGTTTCTCCATTTAAAGTATGTCGGAGTCGCTAAAAAAGGCTGCTGGAGGAATGATATTAAAAGCAGAGTTTGCTTCCTCCAGCATAGTCCAAACTCCTTTGGCCTCTTCACGACTTCTGACCACAGTTAAAAGTCTTTTGGCATTAGGAAAATTTTCTGGGTTTGTAATGTCCAGTTTGCTTATCTGCTTCACCGCGTAGAGGTTTCGGTAGTCTTTTCTAACGTGATTTTTGGATATGGTCTCTATATTAGCCGTGATCTTACACACGTCTTTGCCCTGAAAAAAGGGGGTCTTTTCTTTTTCTGGTCTTTTTCCACGGAGGGACTTCTTTGTCTTTTCTTTTCAGAAGTAGAAGGGCGAGGTGATGGAGGAGGGGGCATGTCAATTTTCATAGGGGAAGCGGGGGGGGGGAGTTTGGGGGTGTATTGTTTGGGGAGCAGAATGGAGACGGTTTAGGGGACGGTTTAGGGGTCTTTTTGGATGGGGAGCCTAGGGTTGTCAACTTTGGGTCTCTTTTTGGTACGTTTGCGGGAGAGAGGGGTGGCGCTTTACGTGGTGATCTTTTCTTTTTTGGAGGAGGGGCAGGCTTTTCGGGGAAGAGAGATTCGGGGAAATCTAATCTTTTTTCTTTTTCTTTTTTCTTCTCGCTTTGCTTGCGCTTGTCATCAAGCGAGTCCTTTATTTTTAGCAGGACCTTAAACTTGTTGCCCCCCGGGTCTTTACTGGTCCTAATGTCTAATATCTGCTCTTTGGTCAGTTTATCCGCGTACGTTTTACGAGGCGATTTAGAAAACGGTACCAGTGTCCATTCTCTCTTTTTAGGCGATTCCATCTCAGAGTTGAATTTTTTTTCGAATTCTTCTGTTGTGATTTCTTCAATCACTTCAATATTTTTGCTTGTATTTGGCGTTCTAGCCTCAGGTTCGAGGTGCCCAACAATCACCTCTTTAGGGTTTGTTGTGTTTGTCACATTGGTTTTGGTCTTTTTCGGACAAGTGTAGGTCAAGTGACCTACTTCACTACAAATCCAGCAGGTCGGCCTCCTCCCTGTGACCACAATGGGGAGTTTTTCAGCTCCCGCTTCCAGGAAGTAGGGTATTTCGAGGAAAGCTTCTTTGTTTAAAAGGATGTCGAAGGACCAGACTCCGTTGTACTGGTCCACCTCTATACCAGTAATATCACCGAATTTCAGGAGGTAGGCAGCTAGATATTCACCTGGGACCGCCCCTGGCACTTCGAAAATGGAAACAGTCGTTCTCCTCCGTCCTAGGTACACCATTCTTAAAATGTAGTATTGTGTAATGATTTCTTTTTTAGTTAGTGCGACGCATTTTTCTTCTGTTTTAAACAGGGCGGCCCAGGTATTGTAGCCTCTGCATTTCGTTACACGATCCGCACGCATTCCTGCCGTTGCCAGTAATTTAGTTACAGTTTCCTTTGTTGACCTGATCAATTTTTTGGTCTTGCGATCTACCACAAAAAGTGAGATCGTTTTCTTGGCAAATTCCTGTAGCCGTGGTGCTTCTAACGTAACTCCTGTTTCTGTAACATATTGCAAACATTTCCTTGCTTCCGTTAAAAAGTTGTTAACGTCTATTTTAACTTTGGGTGGTTTTGCCCACCCATTCTTTTGTTCGCCATTTTTGTCCTCTTCCGACGGCACATTGCTGGCGGACGCCATGGCCGACGGGTTAGAGAGGGGGGGAAAATAATAAAAAAAATAAGGTAAAAGTCCCGTTCAAAAATAACAGCAGGAAGATAACAGCAATAACAACTTTAACAAATAAAACAAATTTAACACGGCAATAACAATAATAATAATAATATGTAAAACAATCGCAGGAAAAATAACAAACCAACGTGACGATAAAGACTCCGGGAGCTCTGGTGTTTAATCCACACCTGTGATCAAAAGGTCTATGGTTTATATAATGGATATAACAGTCCATTTGGAGAGTGATTCCCCCACAACAAAAACAAAAATAAAACAAAATCGAGATGCAAATGATGATGATGATAATAATAATAATGATGATGATGATGATAATAATAATAATAATAATAATAATAATAATAATAACAATTGTTAATAAACACTCTCAACTTAATCGAAAATGAAATGTTATTTTTATAGGTGATTACGTATGAAACCCTTAAAAAACTTGAGGAAAAGAAAATCAATTTAGTATTTAGAATAGAAGCACAGTTTCAAATATAAATTTAATATAAAGTAATCATTATTACTTGGCCATTCTAATTCTTTATCGATGTTAACTAAATTGTTTCCTACTAACTTAAGTAGGCAACGTCGTAAAACCATGCGTAATCGCTTAAAAAAGTAGACATCCCTCCAAACAAACGCACGTAATTTATCACTAATAGAGATAAAAATATTTTGTTTTTGGGTGACGACCCTAACACATTAGAATGTTTCGGAAAAAGACGCTTATTTTACGTTAAATGTACATGTGAAACTGATCCTGCACCTTAAATTCCTAATTAAATCGTTTTATATTAGTTTTATATAATTATCAGTGTTTGTAGGTAATCTTTTTTTTCATTACTAACAGTTACATGTAAAACGGTACATATAAATACTGGTGCCCGGAAAACTTGTCCCCGGAAAACCCGTACCCGGAAAACTCGTACCCGAAAAACTCGTACCCGGAAAACTCCCCCCTTTTTGCTAGGTAAGAAAACTGGTCCCTTATTGAATAAATATCAATTGAAAACACATTTTATGATCGTTCTTGAAGGAGATATTTTTTAAAAGAGACTATGCACCCCCATAATATTTTAAAAATTTATTTTTAACTCTTGTTTTAAAAAAATAAACTTGATCACGGAGCCAAGACACGAAAAACGAAACCATATATTTATTTAAAAAAATACCCTATTTTTAACACTTTTTGTGTTATTACGAAACAAAAATAAAAGAAAGAAAACACGTATTATCAAAGAAAGCAATTATTTTATTTAGAAGAATTAATTTAGTTGAAATAATTCTTGTGTTATTACAAAACAACAAAAAAGAAAACACGGTACTTGTGTAATTTTGGTACCGCGCTGAAATAATAACGTTATTATTTCGAAAGCAATTCTTAACATGGGAAGGGGAGGGTATCGTTAAAAAGTCATTTCGGGTGCATTTGTGCAGTATGCAAACGGCGGCTATTGTAAGGGGGCGATAACTCCACTTTCTTCTTGGTGAAATAACGCGGCAAATAAGTAACAAACAAGATTTTTTTTCCGAACAGAAAAATTTTGAAAACCAAAACATTTATTGTATAAAAAATGTATCAATATATAATTGTGAAAACATTTATTGTATAAAAATGTATCAATATATAATTGTGAAAACATTTATTGTATAAAAATGTATTAATATATAATTATGAAAACATTTATTGTATAAAAATGTATCAATATATAATTGTAAAAAAATTTATTGTATAAAAATGTATCAATATATAATTGTGAAAACATTTATTGTATAAAAATGTATCAAAATATAATTGTAAAAACATTTATTGTATAAAAATGTATTAATATATAATTATAAAAACATTTATTGTATAAAAATGTATCAATATATAATTGTAAAAACATTTATTGTATAAAAATGTATCAATATATAATTGTGAAAACATTGATTGTATAAAAATGTATCAATATATAATTGTGAAAACATTTATTGTATAAAAATGTAGCAATATATTTGCAAAAACATTTATTGTATAAAAATGTAGCAATATATTTGCAAAAACATTTATTGTATAAAAATGTATCAATATATAATTGTGAAAACATTGATTGTATAAAAATGTATCAATATATAATTGTGAAAACATTTATTGTATAAAAATATAGCAATATATTTGCAAAAATATTTATTGTATAAAAATGTAGCAATATATTTGCAAAAACATTTATTGTATAAAAATGTAGCAATATATTTGCAAAAACATTTATTGTATAAAAATGTAGCAATATATTTGCAAAAACATTTAATGTATAAAAATGTATCAATATATAATTGTGAAAACATTTATTTAAGTCTGTGTAAGAAAATATGATTTTAATAAAATAATTTTGTAATAAAAATAACATTAGATTTTTATAAAGTAAACTAGCTTTTTTTTTTTTTCGAACAAATAAATAATTTAAATGAAACATCATTTTGAATTAAAATAACTTTGAAGGGTCAACATAAAATTAATAATTTAAATGCTTTTTGGCGGAGACGCGATGTCCCACATGGCGACAGTTTAGTGAAACTCACCAAGAAAAGATGGCTGCCATGTTCACTTTTATAGATACATAAATAGATAGATAGATAGATTGGATGCAATATATAGTAATGATTTAAAAAGTATATAAAAAAAGACTCATGCGTAACCACCGAGAGTCGAAACCAAAACGTTCACCTCTCGATTTATTTTGCCACCGCCGCCAATAACTGGGCTATGAAAACATGTTTACTGCAAGGCTAAAAATTAAAACATGAATCCAGAGCTTCTACGTCATGCATTCGTTTGGTAGGCAAAATTTGTTAAACAAAAATATATACGTATACATAAATACATATGGAAACAATTTTGTGTTTATTATAAACTTTTTAAGCAAATATTATGCAAGTATAAATTATGTAGAATATCTGCATGAATATAATTACAGGTAATAGTTAACTAAAGATGATTATCCCATTAGAAAACCGAAGCAACTAATAGGGAATTAATTAAAATGAATGTTTAAAAGAATATACAAATAGGCTAGATCTTTTGATAGTGAATGCAATTCAACAACCCACATATCAGAAAATTGTATCGTCTTTTTAAATAAACAGAACAGAGGCTTGCCTTTTTTCTGTTGTTCTTGGCCTTTTAAACAAGATCAAAGTGTAGTATTTGTTCCCGCAGTATACTAGGCTTTCTCTTTTTCAAAGACCAGCGACCGCCCACTTGACTAACTTTTGGTCAAGTTCAAGGGTTTTTGTTTGTTTGGCCTTAAAGGACCGACCCCACTCTTTGGGTGAGTGGTCCTTAGGGCATTTGCTTTTGTTACCACTAACTGTTTTTTCTATTTTTTGTAGATAGTCCAGTGTCTGGATCTGACTTAAGCAGCCGGCCGGGCTAGGGGAAACTGACGTGCCTTTGTAGGCGAAGGTCCCCCTAGTTTCCAAATCGACGGGTCGGAGAAGGGCACTGGGCCAACACCTAGGGGGACAGGCCTCTGCCTCTTCACCATGGGGGACGCCCCTAGTGTAGCGACCGTGTCGGGGGGGCACCACACCCGGTGGTGCTCCAGTGCCGTTGAGGGGGAATGCCACACCGGTGGCACTCCAGTGCCGTTGTTGGGGGGCACCACACCCGATGGTACACAAGAGATCGTTTCAGCGGGTACCACATCCGGTGATACCCCAGTACTGAGAGCAACCACCTCGCCCACAGCCTTTGTATACGAGATGGGAGATGCCACACCCGGGGGAGCCCCATCGTCAAGCGATGAGTATTCACCCTCACCACCTGTGTATGTAGTGGAGGGATCCAAACCGTGTACCCCTTTACTGAGGATTGATGATTCACCAGCTCCTACAGCGAAGCCGTAAGGGGTGGGCCCAGGAGCAAAGTTCAAAGGGAAGATTGCCACACCCGGTGACACCCCACAGTTGTCAACATACATTAAAAATTGGCCTTGTGCCTTATTTGCTCGGTGGGGGAGCAAATAAATACCATCTGTTCCGGCAGATGCTGCAAGCTATGACTAGCTATGACTAGCAAAGACCAGATGTGGGGGCGACCCCACATGCCTAACCATTAACCAGCTCCCATTTCCCACCTCTCGGGAGCTGGTCCCCTTTTTCCCTTCCCCCTCCCTTCACTCCTCACATTAAAAATCGGCCTTGTGCCTAATTTGCTCGGTGGGGGAGCAAATAAATACCATCTGTTCCGGCAGATACTGCAAGCTATGACTAGCTATGACTAGCTATGACTAGCAAAGACCAGATGTGGGGGCAACCCCACATGCCTGACCTTTAACCAGCTCCCATTTCCCACCTCTCGGGAGCTGGTCCCCTTTTTCCCTTCCCCCTCCATTCACTCCTCACATTAAAAATCGGCCTTGTGCCTAATTTGCTCGGTGGGGGAGCAAATAAATACCATCCTTGTGCCTAATTTGCTCAGTGGGGGAGCAAATAAATACTATCTGTTCCGGCAGATACTGCAAGCAAAGACCCTATGTGGGGGCGACCCCACATCTAAGATCTTGGTCAATGTAGGGGCAACCCTTCATTCCAATTGTCACTATCTAGCTCCCCTACTCCCCGTGAAGTTGGTCCCCATTTCCCCTTCACTCCTCACATTAAAAATCGGCCTTGTGCCTAATTTGCTCGGTGGGGGAGCAAATAAATACCATCTGTTCCGGCAGATGCTGCAAGCAAAGACCATTGCAAAGACCATTGCCCTTGTGCCAATCTTCTAGTCCATGTAGGGGCAACTCTACTAGGGCCAGCTGGCAAACCACTATCCAGCTCCCATTTCCCACCTCTCGGGGGCTGGTCCCCTTCCCCCTTCCCTTCACTCCCCACATTAAAAATCAGCCTTGTGCCTAATTTGCTCGGTGGGGGAGCAAATAAATACCATCTGTTCCGGCAGTTACTGCAAGCAAAGACCACATGTGGGAGCAATCCCATATATAAGACCTTGGTCAATGTAGGGGCAACTCTTCATACCAATTGTCACTGTCCAGCTCCCCTACTCGCCGTTGAGTTGGTCCCCATTTTCCCTTCACCCCTCACATTAAAAATCGGCCTTGTGCCTAATTTGCTCGGTGGGGAGCAAATAAACACCCTGTTGTTCTTGGCCTTCAGGCCGAGATCAAAGTGTGGTATCTGCACTGCAGATGCTGCACTTTAGGTAATTTGTCCCGGTCAATTGCGGGGAACCCCTCTATACTGGGACAATTATTATTTTTGGTCTCAACCAGAGTGCCCTTTTTTCCTTTTTTTGGGGGAGCTGGTTTAACCCCACTTCAAAAACGACCTCGTGTCACATTTTGATTTGGTTGGAAAGCAAATAAATGCTAATAGAAAAGAGGGGTTTTAATATGAATATCAATACACACAATTTATAGGCGTATATATATATATACAACCCAGTACTACCTGCCTCATGGTCGGGTCACCGGCGACTAAACTGGTTCCCCCACTAGACTTGTTTGGTGAGGAGGGCGGCTAGTCTCCCTGAAGGATTAAAAACAAGACCTTCCAAAGGGCGAATGAACTCTTTTTCTGGGTCAACGGCCAACTAGCACCGTGTATATTTGTGTGTGCGTATATGTGTATTGGTGTGGAGAGGGCTCACGTAAGCCGTGGTGAAGGCAGCCTTTCTAGGAGAAGCAAATCTCTGATTTAAAAAAACATAAAGCGGAAGACCATTACCCGCATTAAGCTGGTCTGCAGTTTAATTTGTTGCTGGCTATCTTGCTCTTGCTTGATGCTGGATCTCAACATTTTGAACCGAGAGAGAGACTTAGCTGTTGTACAAAGTTAAGACTCTGTAACATCATATTTGTATAGATACTCCCTCAGGCATTTGGGCTCATGGATTTTAAATGTCTGAGGGAGTGGCACTCGTCTGACAAGACGTTGCAATCATCATATATATATATATTAGCCATGTTCAAACTCATGGAGTACCTGTGAAATATTAGATAATAGTTAAAAAACCTACTCATTTTAAGATTAAGAATTGCACAGTGAACAGTTGAGAGCAAATGTAAAACATTTAACAAATGTAAAACATTTTAGTATTTATTTTCTTTAAAGTCTTTTTCAAAAGTTTTAGCTGACGTTCATGTTAAATTCATTCTAATATTCAAAATGACTTATGGTTATACTAAAAGTTGTTTCTTATTTTGAGGGTAATATTTGATTCCTGCCAGTGCTATAATAGTGCATTTAATAAAAATGCCTCCAAAGTAGCAGCTGTCAGAGATTAAAATGGCACAACTTGTTACTTTATCTGATGAAGCATATTCTGTCCAAGAAAGGGAGTTCAAACAACGATTAAAAGGTACAACGCAACAAATTCTTTAAATGACAGAAAATGACAAGGACATACAATGTATAAACCGCTAGAGAACACAAATCTTTGAACAGAGCATCCCTTGCTGATCGGAATAAAAGTTTTTCAGTGTTTGCTGCTAAACTTAAAGAGGATGCAAACAAAAACATATCAGCTCGAACCGTGAAAAGAAGGTTATTAGAAGCAGGATTAAAAGGATTCAAAGCAAGGAAGAAGCCAAACTTGTCTTCGGCTAACAAGAAAAGAAAAATTACTGGAATTTGCAAAAACCATGAGAATTGGACACCTGATGATTGGGCTAAAATTGTTTGGTATGACTAAAGTGACTTTGAGAAGTTAACAGTTTTTATTTCGTAAACATTGAAAGGAACAATTGAAATTTTATGTGAATACACATCTGTTAAAAACTTCAGCGATTTCTAATTTTTTTCATAAAAATTTTGGCACCCCTGGAACGGTTTATGTTCGCCGTTGGAGAGAAGAGGCATTTCATTCTGATTTTGTAATTTCAACTGTCTAATTTGGAGGAGGAAGTGTAATGGTTTTGGACTACATGGCTTCTTTCAGGCACTGAACTGTTGTACACATACGAGCTCAGAATGAACTACACATACTAACATATATTAACATGCTGTATCAGTTTTACGAAACCTCTTTGACTAAAATATTTAATAACATTCCAAATGATGTAATCTTCTAACAAGACAATGCCCCATGCCATACGTTAAAAGTTTCAATGAGTTGACCGAGAAAAAAAAGATTACAGTAATGAAGTGGTACCCTAATCCTCAGTTTTAAATCCTATTGAAACGTTGTGGTCTAATTTCGGGAGACGAGTGAGAAAGCACAAATGTTCATAAAAAAGATTTAGAGACCAAAATTCATGAAGAATGGGAGAAAATAGATGCTACCACCTGCACAAATTATACAATTATAAATGCAAAAACCGAATAAAAACTGTTATGAAGGCAAGAGAAGATGCCAAATATTGGTTGTTTTTAAAATAGGTTCATTAATGTTTATTTCTCTATTCTTAACCTTTAAATATATAAATTTGAATCATAATTTCGATTTTTCATTGGTGCTTCAGTTCAGAATGACCATTGGTCTCTCTCTCTCTCTTTATATATATATATATATATATATATATATATATATATATATATATATATTATTATTATTATTTGTAGTATTCCGAATTTTACTGAGTTTATATAATTCAGTAATCGTTCATATACCAATAAATTTTAAGCGAAAAAGAGATGACTTAAACTGTGAGCTACAAAATTATCATATTTCATAATTGAGCATTCATATTCTGTTTTAACAAAAACCAAGACTTCAAAGAATGGGCTGGTAGCAACAAATAGCGTATTTCATCGTTAGTTACAATTGTTTCAAGACTAATCGGACAAATCCAAGCATTATGTCGTTTGAAAAATTTTCACAACAGCCTTTCTTTAGACTTATTGAATAAAAAAACACTTTAACAAGAAAACATTATGGAAACAATTTCCCTTATAAGGAAAAGAAAACAAGCGAAAATATTTTGCCTATATCGCACCCTTGCAAAGTATTTAAAAAATGTATATATTTACATATTTTCGTATCTCCATTAAAAAAAATTCAAACAAAATATCATACAATGTTACCACCAATTACCTATGTCCATTTAATATGTTTTATTAATACTATTCATTGATTTCTTAACTTAAATTTCTTTATTTCTTTATTGAATTTAAATTATTTTTTTTTATTAATCCGGATTAATCAACTAAGTTAATTAATTGCGATTCTATGTTAATTTCGTATCTGGAATGTGCTTTATTTACAAAAATATCGGCTAACCTATTTATCTGATTTAAGAAAAATTTTTGTTTAAAACTTATTCAATAAAGAAAGAAAGTTTAACATTACTTAATACTTAGTTCATACTCATTCTTCATTTAAAATTAAGGATCTCAATCTATTTTTTACTTTTTATTTTTATATTATTTCGTTCTTTCCTAATAAGATTTAAGATTATCGGATATTTTAGATGTAGAAAGGGAGATAACTCTGTAAGTTGGAAAATTTAAAGGTTTAGTTGAAATTATGTTACCAAAATCCTAGCATGTCTTCATAACGATGAAAGGGAAGTAACTCAAGCCATTCGATGTTTAAATGTTTATGCTGATTTATATGTTTGGTAAATTCGTAATATGCATTTATGATTTATTTATTAACTAGCGGGGGGTACCCGGCGATACCCGGGTGCTTGAAGGTGTGTGTGGTGTTAAATAAAAAAGTGGTGATCACTGTGTAAAAAAAACAAAACCGGGGGGCGAACCCGAAGCCCCGAGGCAAATTTTGAAAATAAAATCGGCCAGCCAGAATGAGTTAGTGAAAGATGTTTGAATTTATTTAAGAACCAAATTGACAGGTGCGCGGCCGAAAGTCGCCGAGCGTTACGACGACGACGTAGGTTTGTTTGTTATAAGCGAAGTAAAAAAAGAAAACAACGTTAACACTAAGCGGGAGAAAAACACAAAAAAACTAACGTAAGGCAAGCGAACGATGAAAACAGAAAAAACGAACGCGTGAAAAATGGCTTAAATAAGCCTGTTTCGATATTTAAATTTAAAAATCGAAAGTAAACCCCACCTATCTCACACCACGATTCGAACCCAAAACGTCTCGATAATGAACCAAGGCCTTAACCAACTGCGGTAAGGCGACGTTCACGAAATTTGTTCGGTTTTTCAACTATTTAAAGTAAATCAGGTCACGACGTCATCTGACGCATGCGTAGAATTGTCACGAGAGGACCGTTTTTGTTGACCCCCCCCTGTCGAAAATTGTCGATGTCGGAGTGAAAAAGTTAACGTTTTTGACCAACTTTTCGATATCTTTCGAGCAAAGGATGGAGCTCCGATGTGATACCGAGTTTGTGAATTTTCGTCGCGTTTGTCGAAAGTTTTTAGCAGACAACCAAACAAGCACACAAACATACATACACGCATACATACATACATTTTCGCTTTTATATATATATATATAGATTAAAAATCCAATTAAAACTAGGCTAACCTGTTCAAATTATAAGTTTGTAATGCATATCTTAACCATGGTACTAATTTCATAACCATAGATTTAACCTACGTTATGGTTTAACCATAATTTTTTTAGGTTATGCGTGGCTTTAATACAAAATAATAATTTGGGAATTAAATCCTTAGATACTAATATAATAATACATATCCCATTAATAAGTATTCTAATAATAAATCTAATCTGTAGCGCGATGTACGTTTTACTCCAATAAAAGTTGGGGTTCACCTTGTTTTTTTGTTTTTTTTTGGATTTAATCGTTCAGAACAAGAGTATTATTTAAAAAGCTAGGATTTTTCAAGTTTTACTGATCTAAAAACAGTATCAATTAATCCCCATTCTTTAATTACTAATATTTTTTTTGTTGAATTCGCTTTACTAATTTTTGTTAAGCTATTTTATTGATCTAGAAATGGTATCAATTATTTCACCATAAATATGACAAAAACGTACATGGAGCAAAAGATTAAATTTATTATAAGAATAATATTAGAATCACTATGCTTTTTCAAGCCGGAAGACGTGACACATCTCATCTGTCCCCGTTCGGATAATTTCTGGTGCAAACTGACCCGTCCATAGTTTGACATGTTTGACAACCTGTCAAAACATTACGATTCAAATCTCTGTTGTCCACTCATCATTAAATAGATAGATAATTATATGGACAGACATACAGACAGTAGACAGACAGATAGATAGCTAGATAAACAGATAAATAGATATATATATATTCAGATAATTATATATATATATATATATATATATACAAAGATAATGATATATATATGATATATATATACAGATAATTATATATATATATATATATATATATATATACAAAGATAATGATATATACATATACAGATAATTATATATATATACAAGGATAATGATATATATATATACATATATACAGATAATTATATATATACAAAGGTAATAATATATGTATACACAGATAATGATATCTATATCTATATTTATCTATCTATCTATATATACATATATATATATACACACACACACACACATATATATATATATATCAATGCGATAGTATGTATGTTATTTTGTGTATCATGCTTACACCTTTTTCCTTCCAAGTGACAGTCGTTTAATTGTTATGACCTTACAATTTTGTAATAATTCATTTTACCAAGAATTCTTTATAAACTTTGGTTTCGATTTTAATTCAGTTGATGGTACTCATGTCATCTAATTTTTTATAAATAATATTATTAATAATTGTTTATAAGCTTTGGTTTCGGTTTCGATTATAGATGAAGGATTCAAACTATATATATATATATATATATATATATATATATATATATATATATATATATATATAAATATTTTAATATAGCGTGTTTGTTATTTCGTATGTCACGCCTACATCTTTTCTCTTCCAAGTGAGTGTCGTTTAATGTTATGACCTTTCATATATATATATATATATATATATATTTACACAACTCGAACCTTTTTCTCTTCTTTTCGTAAAGATGTTTTGCCAACCATTCAAAAGAATTCTGTTGTTTATAAATTTGTTTGTCAGTGTGGAGCTGACTACGTTGGCAAAACATCCCAAAGATTAGAAATGAGAATATCCTAACATATTCCTCGGGATATTCGACTACACCAGGTTTCGAGAACATCCGGGAACTCCCAAGCTCATGAGTCCGCCATTGGTAATCACCTGTTGAGTATAAATAGGTGTTCTGATCAATATTCCGATGGGTGGTTTTCTGTTTTATACAGTGCGAGGTCGAACTATCATCTCAATATTATTGAGGCGTTAGTTATTAACAACTCTCAACCTAGCCTGTGTAGACAAAAGATTCTGAAACATCAGTTGGAGATATTCATTGATTTAAAACCACCTGAACAGTGAGATTTTTTTTTTTTCACTGTTCTTCCAACTGAAACCAAAATTCCCTTCTTCCCTCATTCGTTTCTTAGTTTTTAATTTATCATTCTGACGTTTCCTCTTAGAGGGTCAGACGATAAGGCCTTAAGGAAATTTTAATAATTTCACCTGCCCATTTCTTGTTTTTTTTTGGTATTTAAATTAAATTATGTTTCCTCTGAAATTTCTCCTTCCATTTTACTGTACCAAAAATCTACTTATATATATATATATATATATATATATATATATATATATATATATATATATATATATATATATATATATATATATACTCTGTTTTTTTTTATATTCAAAAGTAATGGACTAATGAATTCAACGAGGTTGTTAGATAGTGCTCAATAAAAAGAGCTGATAATACTTGTTTATTGTTATATAAACATGCTCACATCCCGCTGCTACAAATAGCCACTTGTTTCAATCAAACAACAGATATCATCAGGCAGCGACTTGACTATTCAAAAGTTCAATGAATAATCTTATTATTATTCATTGAACTTTTGAATAGTCAAGTCGCTGCCTGATGATATCTGTTGTTTGATTGAAACAAGTGGCTATTTGTAGCAGCGGGATGTGAGCATGTTTATATAACAATAAACAAGTATATATATATATATATATATATAAATCGATAAAAATTTGACTCTATAATAATATATGTGCAATCTGAATAAATTAAATGATCATATTTAAGCGTATATTACGACCAGGCTACGTTCTTGCTAGCTTATGTAAATACTTTTGCAGTTTTAACAAAGAAACTACAATAATGTCCGTTCGTCTCCATTTACGATGAACATCTAATGAATGCCAACATCAATATATTACATATGAAAGAATCCGCTCTGGAATTTCCACAGATTCCACTATATATATATATATGTTATTTTTTATGTAAATACAGTCATATCTTGCTACGATGTGCAGACCGTTTCAATCATATTAAATATCATTCAGCAAGAAAAATTAAGGTATAAAAATTAAAAAGGTTCCAGGCGTTTTAAAATTAATTTGAAATGGCAACGATTAAAGTTATTACTTAAAGAACTTTAATATTCGTCCATTGTCAATCATGGCAAATTTTCTTTCCTCAAAATTTTAAAAGGCCTGGACCTTTTTAATCGTTGCCCCTTATTTTTCCTTCCTGATGATAGCTAATATGATTGAAACGGTCTGCATATCGTAGCAAGATATGACTGTATTTACATAAAAAATAAAAATAATAATAATAATTTGGTCTCTTATGATTGAGCATTATAAACGACTCTTATTAAAACTAAATTATTTGCTATTTTTGGATATCTTCCTACTGGATATATATATATATATATATATATATATATATATATATATATATAATATATTTTAAGTTTACCATTTTGATTACCTTGGTAAACTTATTGTAATTTTTATTTATTTATTTATTTTATATATATATATATTATTTACTGTAATAATTATTATAGTTATTATATATATATATTATTTACTATAGAATTATTATAGTTATTATATAATTATTATAGTTATTACTACAGACATTAGTGTTCTATCCTTCATCCTTTCGGGAATAATCAGTGCAGGGTGTCATGATTAACGCCGGTCGAGAGACTCGAACCTCAGCAACAGAAGTCATGTCTGGCTTCATTACCAAGGACCCGAACCACTAGGCTACCATAAATCGCGACATATACAGTTGAAATTAAACATTTATTCTTAAACGCTTTTAGAGTCAGTCAGAGTGATCTTGTCATTGTATGACGATCTGCGCTTATTAGCTAAGTTGACCGACTTTATTACATCTGAAAGTGTTCAACGATAAGAAACAAGTTTCTTAAAGGGGCTGACATAATTATTTACTATAATAATTATTAAATACCTACAGGCACTAGTGTTTCATCCTTTCGGGAATCATCAGTGCAGGGTGTCACGATTAACGCCAGTCGAGAGATTTTGATCCCCGGCAACAGAAGTCATGTCTGTCTTCATTAGCCTGAACAATATATATATATATATAGATGTTGTTTTGTTTTGGTTTTAGCGATATGTTTTGAATGAATTCAATTATTTACGAAAGTGCATTTTTACCTAAATGCGAGTTGGGAATAATTTTCCCTTTTAACCAATTTGGTACCCCCACATGGGGAGCGGAGTATATATTATTTTTAAAATGTAATTAAAATGTAATTATCTCGACTGACGTTAATCGTGACACCCTGCACTGATGATTCCCGCGAGGATGAAACACTAGTGTCTGTAGGTATTATGATATATATATATATATATATATATATATATATATATATATATATATATATATATTAGACTACTCGTGACCTGTTGGGTCAGTGTATGTATGTTATAGCTAGCTATGGAATAGTGAGTATACAGAATTAATGTATACAAGTGCAAGTGAGTGTACAGAATTAATGTATATGTATAAAGAGAAAGCGCGCGTGTGTGTGTGTGTGTGTGTAAGAGAAAGAAAGAGAAAGTTAGAGTGTGTACAAGTATACAGAGATAGATAGATAGATAGAGAGAGAGAGAGAGAGAGAGAGAGAGAGAGAGAGAGAGAGAGAGAGAGGGGGGGGAAATAAGTGCAGGATGGGGGGGAGTTAAATAAAATTAGTGATTATTTTTTATTTCCTGCCGATATTGAGTCCACCTATCAGTAATGCATATCGCATCTGATGTCGCTGTTGTACAACCATTGACGGGAACTTCCAGTGATTTTCTTTCTTATCAGTCAAACTATGCTTTAACCGCCTTCTTTCATAGGCTTCACCTGATTTTATGAAACAGTAAAGAACAAATTACACACACACGTTATTTACTCCGTTGCCAAGAGATTAGACACAAGGTCAAGCGTCTGAATAAGACCATACCGGAGGGATTGATTCGCAAAATCATTCTGTGATCACACACACACACACACACACACACACACACACACACACACACACACACACACACACACACACACACACACACACACACACACACACACACATTTTAAATATTCCAACCCTCCCCCATTAAATACAATTATTTGCGCCCATCTTTCGCTTGGTTCGCCAGGTATATTTTCCAGGTAGTTTTCGAAATTCTTTATTATCAGCCCCGTTGGTTTTATAATTACTGGAATGATAGAAATCTTCCTAAAATTCCGATTTCTTTTCACGTCGTATGCAAGGCCTTGGTATTTTATTATCCTCTTCCCCCTCTACTCAGTTTAAACCAGCATCATTTAGTACACTGCATCAAAATAGTTTATACCACCCCGAATGCCTTATTAATTTTGGAGCACAGCTGCTAGCTGTACATGTATGTAATGTAGGCTATATTTAGTTTCAGAGACAGAGTGGGGATGGAAGACATTCATAAAAATCTTGACTACAGGGTGCTGCCACCTTTGAAAATTTAAATATTCAATTTCATTCACAATTATTAGACACTAATTTCGCAAGATTTTCTGAATTTTAATTATTTCCATTAAATTTAATTTTTTTCTACTATCAAAATACGTTTATATATATATATATATATATATATATATATATATATATATATATATATATATATATATATATATACAGGGTGACAACAAAAAACAGAGGACATTTAATTGTTTTTCTGAGGAATTTACAGTCAACGGAGAAAAAAGGCCAAAGACCCTAGTGTTTTGATGTGATGTTTTGAATATAATAAACTAGTTATGATCAAAGTTTCATTTCATTCGGACAAAACACTAAGAAACGGGGCCTAATTAGAGTTGGGGCCCGTTTTTTTGTATATAAGTGAGAATGTGTGTGTCTTATATTAAACGATTTTTAATCCATGAACTTGAAATTTAGTATATAAGGTATTTAGACACGTAGGAAAGCTTTTTAATTAGTTTTCATTCGGAAAAAGGGCTGCTAAGGTGTTAAAATGGAAAAAATGGTACTGCGGAGTCATTGTATTTTTATGCGTTTGTCAACTTTTTCACGAATGCGCATGATACATGACAACTTCTTTATATAAAGCATAAGTGGGTTTAAAAACATTTTGTAAATGTCGTGCACGTTGATATAATGATTATAGTTCTAGACTCACTGTCTTTAAGTTTTTTTTTTTTACCCTACAAAAGAAGAGAAAAAACATAATACTCGCATGCACATGTCTCTTTCGGTTTGTTTAGTTCACTTTTTGAAAGTAATTTAATGTTATGTTAAACTCTGGGTAGCGCCGGGTACATCTACTAGTATATATATATATATATATATATATTGTCATCCACATACAGTACTGTTTCGTTGTATCACAACTCATCAGTGCGGCTAGACAAACACCTTTCCCCAGCCGTGGATTGAACCTACAACCGTCGCATTGACAGTCGGCAGCTCTCACCATTCGGCTACGAATCAGTCCCGTAAATATTTCGCCTAGAGTGTGAATTAGATCCACACCCTCCCGTCGCACAGTGCTCGAACCATCACCTTGTTTAAAAGCAAATTAATAGTGGGCTTCGCTTAATCGGTTTAAATACGCGTCGGGTGAAAATATATTTACAAAGTGCTCAACCCAAAGAGGGGGGCTTTAATTGTCATCCACATACAGTACTGTTGAACTAAACAAACCGAAAGAGACATGTGCATGCGAGTATTATGTTTTTTCTCTTTTTTGTAGGTAAAAAAAAAAAAATACTCGAGCTGTGATCCAAACCCAAACTTAAAGACAGTCTAGAACTATAATCATTAAATCAGCGTGCACGACATTTACAAAATGTTTTCAAACCCTGGCTATATATATATATATATATATATATATATATATATATATATATATATATATATATATAATTTTTGTTATTTTGTAGGTTCATTAACAGTTTTGAAACGCATTTTTTAAATTTAATTATGCTACCGTATAGCAATAAGGGAGTTACCTGTCCTTTCTTTTGCACACACACACACACACACACACACACACATACACACACACACACATATATATATATATATATATATATATATATATATATATATATATATATATATATATATATATATATATAGATAAATATATGGGCCGTCCCTCTTATGTACTGACATAACATGTAACCCCACAATGATGAAGCTTTGCTTGGACCCCTGTTTATCTGGAAATCTCGGCTCGTATCGTCTAAGGGTTTTTACCTTGAATCCTGTATGCTGAAAGCGAATATCGAAGCCGTAGGCAGGAAGAAAAACAGACTCATGAAACTCTAGTCTACAGAATTAATTTCACAAACTTATGTACAAATATTTTTTACAAATGTCGTCAGTTTTTAGTAAGTTTTCAAAGTCTCAAATCTCTTTACAGACAGCGCCAGACGGGCGGATCAAGAGAGCGTCTTCAGGAAATGGCGGTCTCCACACGATCTGTTCTCCCCGAAATCAACAAGCAATCTAACTAATTTTCGCGCGACAGTAGTATACATAGTGAGGTATATGGATGGGGATGAAGTTTCCTTAGCCAATCAGATTTCGCCACGAAATAAAATCCAAGATTTTTGCGTGTGTGCAATTCCCGAATCTGGGGTTCAATTCAAGATTAAAATCACATAACCTTGAGGTCACCACCCATCACTCAGCCAGTACAATATGTCTTCTAACATCCTCACATTTCCTGTTGTTGAGTTTTTCCAAATAACAAAATATCTCAGGTTTTTCCAACCAAAAAGCAAATATATCTATTTTGATAATGAATTAAAATATATCTATATTTATCCACCCTAAATTCCCGAGGCACCTCCCGTTAATCGGGATCGGTTAAAAGCTATCTTAGCATAGCTATTCGGCCCTCCTCAGGTCTCTGGGGGATCTAAAGCTCCCCAATGAGGGATTACGTCACAGTATTATTTCTTTTTTTAACTATATATATTTTTACATACATTCTTATTTAAATATTTTTACGTGAATAAAAGTTATCCATGAGCACGTGTGTTTCTACCTATTAGCAGTTGTCAACATGGCTAAACCTTTTGACAAGAGTTATGTTGTTATGAGTTCAAACATTTACGCGTGTTCATTTATGCAATTATGCCCATATTGTTTTCATTTTCTTTTAAATTTAATGAGTTAAAAAAAATTCTTTTGATGAATCAAGGCAAAAAATGTTCAAAAATTGACATAATTTATGAATGTTTCGGCGCTACGAAATTAGTGCTGTCAAGAATTGAACAGTTAACTGATAAAAATAAACGGTTAGGTGGACAATATCTTGAAATTTGGAATATAGACTCTTTGTCATTTATTTGTATATGCTCTGTAGTTTCATCGAGCTTCATAAATTAAAGGATTAGTATAAATAAAGGGTGATAAGCATATTTTTAACCATAAACACACACACGCATGCGCACACACACGCACACACATATATATTGCTTGCTTTCTTGCGTGAATATTGTTTTTGACGATCTGGCGATTATATATATATATATATATATATATATATATATATATATATATAAATAATAAAAATTACAATAAGTTTACCAAGGTAATCAAAATGGTAAACTTAAAATATATTATAAATATTAAAGAGTTAATATTTACAAGTAAAATAAACTCAGCCAGATGTAAAAGCTCAATAAAACCGAAAATGAAATAGAGCTTATAATATGAACAAATGATTAATAAAACATGTTAAAAGACATCTTTCACCGGACTGTCCATTCATGTGAAATCTTTTTATCATTTTTCTTTTTCCTCCTGTTCCCCTTACCTCACCCTTTTTTTTTAACCAAGTAAGATCTGTGACTTACTTGTAGTTTCATTAAATACTTTTATATGCAAAATCCGATCCTGCATTTTGCTAATTCCTGCCCTCTGATGAGGAGGAGAGTATTTCTTCGAAACTCCGCGGATTAAGGACTATCCACTTATCTTGTGTTTCCTTTTTTAAAATTAAATATGTTTTTAACTCTTTTTCAACTTTTTCAAGATGTCTTTTAACATGTTTTATTAATCATTTGTTCATATATATATATATATATATATATATATATATATATATATATATATATATATATATATATTAAGTAATGTGATTGATAATTTAAAATTTAAAAATCAAATTATAATTAAATCAAAATTAAAATTAGATGTTTGCTATAGCTTTTTACCTTATTTTTACCTTATTTGCTATAGCAAACATCTAAATGAGTATTTTAACCATAGTTCCTGACTTTAAAAAGCGAAAAATTAAAAGATACATCTGCCTTACTTTTAATGCTAGGTTTATTTATGGTGTCTTTTAAATTTAATAAAAACCCTTCAAAATTTGCTGACGAGGAGACCTTGCTTATTAAAAAACTATATGTAATTATTGTACGTAACTTGATGTCTACCACAATAAAAAGCATTGTTTTCCGAAACGATCGTATAGATAATTGATTTTGTTGTTGTTCCTTCTTATGAAACGGATTTTTAATTTTAATTATAATTTGATTTTTAAATTTTAAATTATCAATCACATTACTTAATATTGAATTAGCTCTAGGATATTTACCTATCGAGCTTATTATATATCTAAATTACAACGAGCACTTTCTCTTTCCTGTATTTTAATTAAACTAGTAATTTCACTGTTACATTGAAATACACTCAGCTCTTTAGACTATTGTTCTAATCTCCTTTAAATTATATATATATATATATATATATATATATATATATATATATATATATATATATATATATATATATATATATATATATATACAGTGATGATCATGTTTATTGGCACGGTAAAATAAAAGTTAAATTTTGTCTAATAAATTCTAAAAAAGGATTAAATTAAAGAAAATAACAAAGTATATTATGTATTTTTAACTGGCCTTTCCGATGCAGCAATCGGATTTTAGAAAAAATAAATAACAAAGGAACAACAAACATAATTGCAAAAAACCCTTGTTCAAAATTATTGGCACGGCTTTGTTTTTCTTTTAGTATCAGTATAATATCAATCAATTTCCGGTTTACGTGCTTTCTGAACTTTTTTATAGCCATATTATGCTTGTTTAACGCTAATTCAGTGAATAATTTTTTTCAGATAATTTTTAGATAGCGATTTATTTAAACTATTATAAGTGACTAAATTATAATTTTCAATCGCCATGGTTAAAACTAAGGAACACAGCGAAGACGTCAGGAAGCTTGTTGTAGCATGCCATACCAATGGGGAGGGCTATGATAAGATTTCAAAGAAGCTAAACCTTCCCAAATCCACTGTTAGAGCCATAATAAACAAGTTCAAATCGCAAGGCCACGTTATGAGTTTAGAGGGTAGAGGGAGAAAAAGGATTCTTTCCCCAAGAGATGAACGGAAAATTGTTCGACAAGTAAAACAAAACCCAAGGATCTCTGTTGGGGAGATTGTTGATGAACAGATCACCTCTGGAGTGAATGTATCTCGACATACAGTTGGTAGAGTTTTGAAGAGAGCTGGTTTAAAAGCATGTCGTCCGAGAAAGACTCCCTTATTGAAGCCTATGCACCTGAAAGCAAGGCTAGCCTTTGCAAAACGTCATATTGATAAAGATGTTGCATTCTGGAAATGTGTTCTATGGACTGACGAAACGAAAATAGAGTTATTTGGCCATAATAAAGTGTCTTATATTTACAGAAAATCTGGCGAAGCTTTCCTGCCTAAGAACACCATACCCACAGTGAAGCACGGTGGAGGCAGTTTGATGTTTTGGGGATCCTTTGCTGCCTCTGGACCAGGGCGACTTGTTAAGGTCACAGGTAGCATAAAGAAAGAAGATTATGTTAAAATATTGGATGAAAACCTGAAAGACTCTGCTAAAGAGCTCTCACTTGGTCGTCGTTGGTGGTTCATGCAAGATAATGACCCAAAGCATTCGGCTAAACTGACTAAGAAATGGCTTGAGGACAATCATATTAATGTTTTGGAGTGGCCATCACAAAGCCCAGACCTTAATCCAATTGAAAATTTATGGAGAACATTAAAATTGAGGGTAATGCAAAGGAAGCCTAAGAATCTTATTCAATTGGAGGATTATTGTCAGGAAGAGTGGGCTAAAATTACTACTGAAGAGTGCAACAACTTGGTTGTAAACTATGAAAAGCGACTGAGGAAGGTAATCAAGGTCAAAGGCTATACAATTGATTATTAAATAAATCGTGCCAATAATTTTGAACAAGGGTTTTTTGCAATTATGTTTGTTGTTCCTTTGTTATTTATTTTTTCTAAAATCCGATTGCTGCATCGGAAAGGCCAGTTAAAAATACATAATATACTTTGTTATTTTCTTTAATTTAATCCCTTTTTTAGAATTTATTAGACAAAATTTAACTTTTATTTTACCGTGCCAATAAATATGATCATCACTGTATATATATATATATATATATATATATATGTGTGTGTGTGTGTGTGTGTGTGTGTGTGTGTGTGTATGTATATATGTTAGTGTGTGTCTCTGTGTGTGTAAGTTTAAGATTGCAGGTGCCTTTACAGCTATATTTTAACTGTTTAGTTTTTTAATGTCTAGTAACTCACCACTTTAAAATGGGTGTCTGTAGCGATGAATGCTGCGTGCGTACATATTTACGTTCTAAATCACTGCAAAGTTTAAAACATTTTGTTAACGGCTAATAATTTTTTAAAGGTTTATTTCTATGCTAGGCACTCGAAAATGTTGTAAGTATTCGTTAATAACAATATTAATCGAGAGACGCTTGGTCATTATATGAGTGGCCTCAAACTTATCTAATCTTCTGATCATTTTATCATAGTGCATAATTTTTGTAAGCGTCTATATTGAGAATGGGCAGCTTTATTTTCAAGTGTTGACAAAAGGAGCTGATGTTTAATAGATGCAAGGTGAGCCTTCGCAGAAGTGTAGTATTAAATTTCCGCACGACACTTGTTGCACTATTTCTATTGGACGAACAAGAATTTGTTAGAAATATGTGTCGCGTGAATACAATAAACAAACATAAATTATATCCGCTCGCATCGGATCTATTTGCATGAAAATAGCAATATTCAAATCGAATCCAATTGAATGCTATTGAGAAAGACAAATTTATATTTCTTATTTTAAATAATTTTCTCTTTTATATAAGCTTCATAATTATCATTATTGCGTTGTATAGAACAGATACATTTGGTCAATTCTCCCAGTGTTGTTATAACCCACATTCATCTATCCTTTCAACATCAATAGCATTATCATCTATGATACGATCCTACTAATCCAATTGGAGCCAATAACGACCTCTATGAATGCTCTTCCGGCCAATTTAACCTCAGTCCAGATCAACATATTGGATTCAGCATTGCTTTGAACTTAACAAATGAAAAAAAAAAGAAAGAAAAAGAAATAGATTGACCTATATCTGACGACGACGGCAAGGATGACGATTGCCTTTAAGAGAAGTTTGTAAAAAGTGTAGGGGGGGGAAGAAAAACAAAAATGATAAAAAAATATCTTAATATTTAAAGAAAAGAAGAATTGCTTACAAAAAGATAGAAAAATAATGGTGGAAAAATTAGCGAAAACAAAAATGACGGAAGGAAAAAATCGGAAAAACTCTGAAAGGTCGAAGGTTAACAGTGACGGACGGAGAATAAGTACTATTAGTCCAATCAAAATACGTTTAAGACCTGAACAAACTCCAATAATACATTTTATGATTTTTTTTATTACTATTATACGTGGGGAACAACACACTAATAGTTTACCAAAATCTGACCACCACAAAGGTCTTAACTATGACGTCACAAAACGATGACAGCCATCGCACTAAAACAAATATTCTCATATGACTAAGCTGTAGCTGTTGCTTGTAGCAGAGTTTTCATTTTTTATACTATATATTTTGATATAATTTTTATACAAAGTTTTATAATAGCTACTTGGTCAGGCGAGGTCATGGCGTCATCAATAACGTCATGACATATATGTACATTTCTCAAGATTATAAAATACAGTGTATTTTAATGCATATCTCATTACATAATAACTGTGCCAGTTTAATAGTCACTATTTTCATCATCAGACACTGCTTCCTCACTCATATTGTCACGATGCCCTTCTTGACATGGTCTGCATACTGCATACATGTGAACAGATAAGTCCTGTTCTTTTGCTGATGCACCGCAATGCATGCCATGGAAAGTTTCCTTCTCATTTAACGCGATGATATTATGATCGACGTTGCCCGCAGCGAACAGTAGTGCCGTATCTAGTCTGTCTATAGTACATCCGAGTACATCTTGGCCAACAGAAGCAGCAGCGTTTTTCCCGAATCGCTGAACTTTCGAATATGATGAACAATATCCTCAGGTTGAGAGACTGTCTAAAGGAAATCCAGACATGGACTGATGAGTTGGACTGCTAACCAAAGCTGCAATAGAGCTTATATAGCCCTGAACGTACAGCCTGCACAACTGATTGTTCAATGCTTGCGACTTTCCTGCGAATGTCCATTCCAATGAAGAGGAAAGCAAGCAACGCAAACTCTGGGGGAGATAATCTAAGGCAGACTGAAATTCAAGCGAAGAAGTCTTCGGCTATTCATCAGTTGAAGATGAGATCATAGACTTGATATCGCTCTTGTTGATTTTGACCACAGTCTCTATGATGACTTCCTTCTGGTCTTCTTCATCCTTTTCCTGAATATTGAAATTGTTCTAGTCTAGTGACCCGTATAAAAAAAAGTCGGTACTATTTGAGTGCTCGGCGATGGCTCATCAATTTCTATTCCGTTCTGTAAATCACAAACGGAAACATTCGGGTCGATGTAGGCTCACCCTAGAAGTACCTTTCACGTGTATTTTGTTTGGTTAGAATATGCACACAATATTATGCTGTAAGATTGCTATCAGAAAAAAATATTTAACAGGATTTTATAAAAAGACTATCTGAAGTACCTGTCATCAGCGAGTTTCTTAATGTACATGGTATCGCTCGATTGATAAATTTGTAGAAATACTCGCAATAAACCCATGTAAACAAGAAAATTTCGGGTTGCAATGATTGAACAGGCCGGAAACGGACGAAGTAGCTTAGAATTTTAATGCCATGTAAAATGTAAAACCGCAGACGCTATTAAGTATTCGAATGCAAAAAAAAAGAAAAGAAAAAAGAATAGACTTTACAAAAATTAGTCCGTCAAAAACTTGTGATAAAAAACATTGACCCCCCCCCAAAAAAAACAACAATAACAAACGCCCTTAAAACTGGAATGAAATTGGTTCAGTTAATGATTGTACCAACATTATTAAACCCATTCTTAACACAGAGGATACATACACACAATATTATGCTGCCAGATTGTACTAAAAATAGAACACAAGACTACCCGAAGTACCAATCAACGACTGGTTTCTAAAACCTTTCTCGTCTAAACATCAGTTTGAATTAAAAAAGAACAAAAATGGTAACACATTTTAGATTTATAAAAATATTAAGTTTTTAATAAATATTAAAAAGTTTTCAACAGCTACGTACACTAGAAAATTCATGTTTATGCATGTCAGTGCAGAAAATGATAATTACTGCTGGTCGGGAGATTCAAACTGAATTAAGAAAACCAACCTTGGCTTTGCGAGGTGGTACCTTTCTTCTAAGTCACCAGCAATTAACATTTAAATGGAAGCAAATTGACATATTTATGAAGCCATGTAAGCACGAGCTGTCATAATCAATGTTCATGAGAGTATTCAACAAACAAGAAATTTGAAATACTGTTGAACACTTTTTCTCATTTCACTAAATAGGGCTCAATTTTAACCTCTTAAAGGGGATTTATACTATAATATTAATAAAAAAAATCCTGCACCTGTATAGTCTTTCAACAATTTAATTTTTAATTTGAATTCCAATATTAACGGTGTTTTTTCGCCTGTGGATTTTCTATTATTTTGATGCACATGCGTACGACTGACGCTTGAACACTGTGCAGAACATTTAAAATCTCAATCTACATCGACACGTCAAGACATGCACGCAAAAGAAAAAAAAATAGAAAATAAAAATTATCTGGATTTTCCTGAAGAAGATTCTGCTTTGAATCGAAAATTGGAATTTATTTTATATTTATTAAAAAATTTTTTCCAGTTGTACAGTTGTATGCCCTTTGAACCAGTAAATTTTTATTTGTATTCCAAAGTACATTTGTGTGATATTTCATAAAAATCGACCCAACCGTTTCGGATTCCATGGGAAACAAATTCATATACTCACACATACCCCCATATATATATATATATATATATATATATATATATATATATATATATATATATATATATATATATATTTAATTATCTGTATTTATGTGTGTGAGCGTTCGTTTGGACTCCGAAACAGGCGGATTTTTATGAAATTTTGCACAGAAGTTGTTCATATATCTGGAAATGTTCTTGGATAGGTTTTGTATCGGAATGTTTTTTATTGCACAATAAAAAAAAAAAAAACGAAAAAAAACGACACCCAAACATTTTCTGTTCAATGACGTCTTTATTGAAGATCTAGGAGAGGATGCCACAAATATGTACCTCGGTATAGAGAAAAGCGTAACTGTGGAGCACACAAAATGAGACATAAGGTGGAACAAGAATAAACATCACGCCTTAAAAAGATACTCAAATCCGAATTAACCCCCCCCCCCAAAAAAAAACAAACAACTGCCTTAAATCAACTTGCAATCCCTGTCATCACATATGGATTTGATATTATTGACTGGCCTCAAGGCGATATCAATATGCTTGATACATAAACCAGAAAACTCCTAACCTCACATAAAATAATATATCGAAACCAATGTATGGACAGGATATACATAGCCCGAAAAGAAGAGGGCCTCAGCTTCACTGAAATAAACCATGCATATCGAGCCATCACAGTAAGCATAGGGCAGGATATTAAAAGCTCAACAGATATGACAATAGAAATAGTGAGGGACCACCATGAACGTCTACCCCAACAAACTTCAGTCAGAAAAATGTCTGAAAACTTTAGGGTGTCCTACTGGGAAATACTTCCGAAGTATATGAGGAACCAGCAACACAGATTAGAAGAAGAAAAAGAAAGAAATGCACGGAAATCGAGATAGACACAAGAAAACAGGGATGGGAACAACATAAGAGAGCAAAAGAGTTACTGGAGGAGCTTAACCAGGAGTATATAGACAGGGATGTTTCATTCCAATGGCTCAAGAGTGGGAGACTTCCATTGGATGAAGAAAGTCTCGTTGTAGCCAGTCAAAATCAAGATCTAACTCACAAATGTATTCAAATAAATGGCTGGCCTACAACTAAATGCCCAGTGCAGATTTTACTACTTAACGATTGACAGCCCCCCCCATAATATCTGGATGTTCTATCTTGTTGGCAAATGGTCTTTACACTGTCCGCCACAATATCTAAACACTTCCATTGGAAAGTCTGTGGAGAAATTCAACTTGTCAGATCGCCGAACATCTGGGAACATGAACTACCACAAATAACATCAAACGGAAAAGACATACAGGCGGGCAGATGCATAGAGGACAAGGCCATCAGGCCAGACAGTGTAATATGGAACAAGCCCGTAAGAACTGCGCACATTATTGATGTCACAGTCCCAAATGACTTTGACCTTGATAAAACTAAACGGGATAAGATAACAAAATATCAGCACAAAAATGATCTAAACACGACATAGTTGTGATAGGAGAAACTGCTCTAATATAAAAGAATTTTCAGAAATAGAAGCAATCTCAGGAAGACCAAGTTGTAACGAAATACAGATAGCAGCCATAAAGGGAACAGTGTCTATTCTTAAAATAGCCCTTGGATATAAATTTAAATCGTAATGGAATTAAGTGTTAGCTTCAGGAAGGAGGCCCTTCATCTCTTAAAATTTACTGAAGTAAAATAAAAAAAACAAAAACAGGAGCGTTTGAAATATCTATCAGACACTATCCTCGAATATCTTCGATCTTTTTACGCAAAGGTTTGTTTGTAACTCTGACATGAACATACTTTCTTCTACAAGTAAACTCTGAACAAATATTCAAAATAGCATTATATTCAAGGCCCAAATAAAATCCGCTCTTGACGAACCACCAGATCATACGAGGAATAGAGTACCTTCTCCTAGTAATTGTACTTCAAATATTAGCACTAAATTGGATAGTCCACCAACTAGTGGAATCCGGTAAGACGAAGAGACAACAAAAAATATATGAGAAAGATATGATGTGTCTTCAAGAAGTCTCCTGGCGTTTTTCGTATAGACGCGTTTGTTGATAAAACACACATGACACTATTTCGCTTCCAACAACTTCTAGAATGACCCCATAGATGTCTTCCTGCGTGAGCGTCTCGATGACCCTCGTCACATCCTCTTTCATCTCCTCAATTGTCTCATAGCGACAGCCTCTAAGGTTTTCCTTGAGCTTAGGGAATAAGCAAAGGTTACAGAAAACAAGGTGTGGACTATAGGGAGGGTGAAGAACATCCTGATGCCCATCTTTGTCATAACAACGCCTTTCTCTCTGATCTTCTTTGAACAGTCTTGGGACAAATTTCGTGCAAATCTTCTGCATCTTCAGTTCCTCACGAAGAATTCTGTTTACAGTTCCAACACTGACATCAAAATATGCACTGATTGTCTCTATAAATACACCACAATCCTTATCCATGAAATTCTTTATTTGGCTAATCAAGTATGGTGTACCCTCCTATACCTCACAGACGCCCTTCCTTCCTTGAATCCTTTATGCCACTCAATAACTTATGCTTGATGCATGCAAGATGGTCCTAAAGCAGTCTAAAAAATTCCATACGTTTCTGTGGCAGTATTTACAAGTTTAAAACAGAATTTTATCAACTATTATTTTTCTAGTGTCCTCTCATCCAGATTGTATTTTTGAAATTCACCAGCTGTGACAACAAGGCTTTAGTAGGGCGTATTACAATTCCTGTTGTAGCTGTTCATTTGAACCTGATATAAAAAATCGTCAGTAATCTCATAACATATATTGCAATAACATACTGCATTTTTAAGATTTTACAATAATTTGAAATGCCTGCACAAAAATGTCTGGAAATTTATTGAAGCCACCTCGCACGTATATAATACCTTTTAATTTTATTACTTAATAACATATTTCTTTATAACATAGAATTGCATTTTTAGATTCACTAAATGTTTAAAAACACTTCGTTTCGTACTAATTTAAAACTAAAATTACAATATATATATATATATATATATATATATATATATATATATATATATATATATATATATATATATATATATATTGTAAGTTATAAAACATATATGGCGATTAAGATACACTGAATATTCCACGTTTTATCCACTCTTGGACTCTTCAGGCTTATGCGCGAATTTTGTGGTTGTCTGTTGTTTTTATATACGCACCTTCTATTGAGATTTTAGTTAGCCAATCAGCTTTCTATATTAATTTCGTATATTAATTTTATGTGAGTAAATGAAGTAGTTATATATATATATATATATATATATAACTACTTCATTTACTCACATAAAATTTATATATATATATATATATATATATATATATATATATATATAGTTCGAAACGATTGCACCTCTACTGTCTAGCAAACACTTTACTTTTTCAAACTTTATATATAGATTGATGTATGCAACTATAAAACTAGTGGATGTACATAATTTACGAATGTAGATATGTCGGTATTTTATGCTATTTGCGCAGTGACGTCCACGCATTTATATATTTGCAATTGCGTACGTGCGCCAGTCTATCTGTGTCTGTCAATTTGTCAATTGACGCATGCATACGTGTCACGGCATAAAAGATAGAATCACAAAAGAATGCCAGTCGATCTCTGGTATCACGTGTTTGAATTCGAGACTCGACTCAGTGTTGGTCGTCACAATCTTTTGAAATCGTCGTTCGTATTGAGTCGGCTTTCAAGCGATAAAAAAGCCTTTGTACACCTGTGTAAAGAGAGAGAGAGTCAGAGGACACATCTGTTCACAAATAGCATTTGTCCAACTAACCTACATATTAATATACATATGTATATATTTAGCGACATATCATCCATATACGTAGGCGTATACACACGAACACATAAACACACACACACAAATACATAAGCACACACACATACACACACATACACATATATTTTATGGGTGTGTGTGCGTATGTGCGTGTATACTTTGTTCTGCACACTAAATTAAGGCGCATGGAGATGACTCCGTTCAGTCTTGAAAGACAATGGATAATCTAATTAAAGAAAGACAACGTAGTTGTGCGTGTAATAATGAGGTAAGAGTGGCGCAACCACTAACCACGCCTCTATTGAACCGGCACTGCTTGAGTCTAGTAGTAAGGAAACGTACTAGACAACTAAGAACAAAATACAAAATCTTCAATAATTTAAAAAATATCATATTTAAACGTATTTTAGGACCGGGCAACGCGGAGCGACCTTCTAGTATATATATATATATATATATATATATATATATATATATATATATATATATATATATATAAAACATTATATTAATAGATTTTAAGTATTTATTTCAATAATGTTTCATATGTGAGTAGCGTTCGGTTAAATTATGAAAATATTGCCACTATATTCATAACTTACTACACGTGTGTGTGTGTGTGTGTGTGTGTGTGTGTGTGTGTGTGTGTGAAAGGGCAAAGGGCGGGTGTCTGGCGCTTAAAAAGTTCAGTCGCTTCAGGTAGATGAGGCTCGTCAACCTGGAAAGTTGCTTGTCTAGAAGAAGGTAAACCCTGATTTCAAACCTCCGCTGCCCTGCAGATTACTTCAACAAAGTAAAGGCTAAGGGACTAAATCCCCGACTGAAAAATCCGGAGTTGAGCCCCGAAGGCGGTCGATCCTTGAACTGCAAAAAACTTCCGGCAACTCCTGCAGCCAAACTGGCGCCAACTGTATTTGCTCGCATTCCCGTTGAATCCCGCAAGCAAGGTTAGAGAGGGGTCCTGACGAATTGGGCATCCCAGTTCCTCCATAGCTTTTCATTTTCGCGACATCAGAAAAAACGCCATCATCGACCCCGAATTAAAGAGAATAAACACTGACATAGCAGGGCTGCAGAATACACGACTACCCGACGACGGCAATCTCAGAGGGAGAGATTACACCTTCTTCTGGCAGAAGCAGGAAACACATGTGCACCGTCTCTACGGTGTCGGTTTTGCGGTCCGCAATTCTCTCCCACAAGCCATAGAAGTACCCTCCTTCGGCACACCAAGAGTCGTCTCCCTTCGTCTCTCCACTTCCTCTGGCCAGCCTTTTTTTTTTTTTTTTTACAAAGGTATCACCACATTATCAAGGCCCAGAGGCCACTCAAGGATAAGGGTTAAAGAGTGTACAGTAGAAATTGGTCAATATAGTAATCATTAGTAATGAAAATTTGGTAAATTTAATAACTTATATGGAACGGCTCATCAAGAACTTATTTACTTTAGACTTGAACACAACCATATTGTAGGAAAGCAGGAAAACGGAAGACAATTCCACAGGCGTGCAGTTCTAAGAAAGAAGCTTTGTTCATGGAATCTACGTTTAGGTTTAGGCACAGATAAAGAGTGGGGAAAATTATTGATAGTATTTACAGCTAGACGAGTGTTTCTTGTGAAAGTTTGGCGAGGGGGGACCATAGATTGAAGCTCAGTTGAACACTTTCCATGAAAATAACGATACATCAGAGACAAACTCGCAACATCTCTTCTGTGAGATAGAGGTTGCAAGGAGGAGAAAAGGACATCTCCTACGAGGCTACGAAGTCTATTTTGAACTCTATCAAGGCAAGACAAGTCCTTTCTAGCAGCTCCTGCCCAGATGTGGCAACAGTATTCCATCCTTGGACGTACCTGGCTCTTATATAGATAGAGAATAGCATCAGCAGTGAGATATCTACTGGATCGATAGAAAGATCCCACCATTTTTCCAGCGGCCTTGGCAACAGATTTGATATATGTGTTCCATTTAAGATCAGGAGTAATGGTCAAGCCCAGAAGCTTGTCAAAACTTGAGGCCTCCTGAAGACGAGAGCCATTCATTTCAATTGATGACAAATGTGGATTAGAATGTTGATGATGTAAAGAGAGAAGCTTGGTTTTAGATGGATTAAAAGTAACCAGCCACTCCTTTCCCCATTGTACTACGTGCTCAAGATCAGAAGAGAGAGAATTGGAGAGAACTTGGTCGTTTACTGTCTTAGATGTGGTACCATAAATGGTAGTGTCGTCAGCATAAATGTCTACAAATGATGAAAGGATATGATTTGGAAGATCATTAATGTAGATCAGGAAAAGAGTTGGGCCCAGGATGGATCTCTGAGGGACACCGGCATTAATACTGTGAGCTTCTGATTTTTGCCCCTCAACTACTACTCTTATGAACCTATCAGAAAGAAATGATTTAATAATTGAGAAGACTTTTCCAGCTATACCATAGCTAGCGATCTTATGAAGTAAACCTTTATGCCATACCCTATCAAAGGCTTTAGATATGTCAAGAGCAATTTCCCTGGAAAGATTGCCACCGTCGAGAGATTTGTTAATCCTATGCGATATAACTGTAAGGACATCTTCTGTAGATCTAGCAGAACGGAAACCATATTGAGTGTCACTAAGAAGGTTATTTTTGTTGAGATGTTTGATTACTTCTGTATTTAACACAGATTCTAGCAACTTACTCATGACGCACAGGAGACTTATTGACCTGTACTGAGAGGGGGATGAGCGATCACCTGAATTCTTAAATACAGGGCATACTGATGAGATTTTCCAGGGAGATGGGAAACTATTCTCCTTAAGACAACGTTTAAACAGTTTTGTAAGTATGGGCGCTAGTTCAGGTTGAAGTTCTTTGAGTATTATAATTGGAATACCATCAGGGCCAGTTGCTTTACTCGAATCAAGGTTTTTGATTAGCTTCGCAACATCACGTACAGATATACGTATATCACATAGCGTGTTTTCTGATACAGGAGGAAATATTGGGGGTTGGCGGTCTTGGTCGCAAAGGGTAGAATTAGCTGCAAAGTTCTTGACAAAGAGTTTGGCTTTGTCTGATGCTGACGAGATTACCTCAGGTCCATTGATAATAGTTGGGATGGAGCACACGCTTCTGTTCAGGATTCTGTTTGCTATTTGCCAAAACTGGTGGGAACCAAGCCGCTGCTCAGCTACTTTGGACTTAACAGATTGAGCATACAACTCTCTTGCGTTCCTTATTACTTTCTTACAATGGTTGCTCGCAGTCCTGAAAACGGCTTTAGTTTCCATACATCTATTACGTTTGAAGCAGTGGAAAAAGTGATTTCTGTGCGCAATAGCAGCAGCACATTCTGGAGAAAACCATGGCTGGCTGTTAGGTTTTTGCTGAAACTTTTTAGAGGGTATGAAATGGTCAATACCTACAATTAACCATTCAGTTAGGTCTAATACTATAGAGGACACATCCTTTTTAAACATGGAATGCAGAGGTAGATCAGTAACGTCTATGCCCCTACACTCTGCTTTTCAGCTGAGCCTAAGGACCTGTTTTATGAGGAACTAGAGGCAAAGAAACAGCAGACCCCTGTAGAGGAGCATCTATTCCTGCTCGGCGACTTCAATGCCCGGGTAGGAGCGGACTGCGCCTCATAGCCCTGATGAATGGACCATTTTGGTGTTGGCAAGCTAAATGAAAACGGCTAGCATCTACTTGAGCTCTGCTTATTCTACGACCTCTGCTTCACCAACACCTTCTTCCCCACTAAGCTCTACCACTGCTGGATTTGTCATCACTCTAGTTGCCAGCAAATTGCGCTTCCTCCCCAAACATGTACAAGCAGAAGCCCCGACCACGCATCGATACAGTCGGAACCGCCATACCTGAGCTGAGAAAACGCGTTGTCGGAGCCCTCGACGAAGCCCTTGTAGATTGCCTAACAGAGTGACACATCGAAATGGAACCATATCCGAGAACCAATATTTCAGACTGCCTTTGACACTTTTGGTAGAATGAAAAGAAAGAAGAAGACTGGTTTGAAGCAGGAGCCACTGAACTAGAATCCGCCATTGCTGCCAAGCGTGACACCCTCCTAGAGTACAAAAAGATTCTTCCACAAAGACTCTCGCAGCACTCCGTGATGATCCACACAAGGCACAAAGGATTGCTAGGCGCTGTACCAACGACTATTGACTCGACCTCTGTCAGAACATCCAGCTTTCTGCAGTCCTGGGAAATGTACGGGGAATGTATGAGGGAATAAAGAAAGCCTTTGGCCCAAACACCGTCTAGACCGACCCACTCAAATAAGCTGAAGGCCAAATCATCAATGATCACAGCAAACAGATGGAAAGGTGGGCCGAGTACTACCGGGAACTCTACGCGAGGAAAATCACGGTAACTGAGCCAGCACTTGAGAGTACCCAAGCACTCTCCAAAATAGATAAGCTTGATGCTCCACCAACCATTAACGAGCTAAAAAAGGATAAATAATTAACTAATTTTAACCAATGGCAAAAAATTGATAATTAATTAACCAATGAAGGAAAAAGAGAAAAATAACTTTATAAATTGTTCAAAACCAGTAAGATTAATTTATCCCTGACAATGGATCTTGAAGGATTGAAAAGTACTCGGACTTATGATAAATATAGTGATTACATCAGCCAGTTTCCGTCAGAATTGAAGACTTATTCGGAAGTTGGAAAGGATCGAATATAGAATTAATAGAGAAAAAAAAAACGTTTATTATATTTGATGAAATATGCTATATATATATATAATAGCAAAAGTACTCGTCGTTGACTGGGTTCAAAAACAGCATACAGAAAATGGGCTCGGATTTATTAAAGTATGATAGGTTATGAAAAGAAAGGGTTGTAAATTTGGTTTGAATTTGGGGATACGAAAACCAAAGCAAAATATGATGAAAGTAAAAATAAAATAGATGAACCCCATCATTTATTATACCATACCTGTTCACATTGAAACACTTATCATTATATTCTGTGGATTTATATTAAAAAACCTTGTTAAACTTTGTGACATATTTCCATTCTACGGAGGTCAGGTGCGAACGAACACCCGATAATTTTATTATACCATATTTCTTCAAACTGAAACATTATCAAAGTATACTTACGCAGATAGATATGAAAAGTCTTTATTAAAGTTTGTGTCTATTTCCATTTCATGGAGGCCAGGCGCGAACACACACCCCACAATTTTATTATACCATCCCTATTTAAGTTGAAACATACTTATCAAAGTATTCCTATGTACATATATATAAAAAACACTTATAAACGTTTTTTTTTTTAATTTTTAAATGTTTTATTTCCATACTTTGTGGACAAGGCACGAACGCAGACCCCTCAATTTTAATAAACCACCGTTCTGCCAATTGTAATGAATCATCTTTATGCCAGATCAAACATACCCATTCCTGTGTCTCGATACATCTTCTATCATTATATGTAATCAGTTTTTAAAAATAGTCAACCATATAGGAGCCTACTCGTGACCACACACACACACACACACACACACACACACACACACACACACACACACACACACACACACACACACACATTCAGCTTTATATTATATATATATATATATGTTATAATGAAATCAGTAGATAGACGGGTAAAGTTTCTCCCGAAAGAAAACAGTATTACACCGCTTTGATATGTCTTACGAATATTTTAAGAAGATATTTTCAATCGGGATGCTATGCATTTATAATGTCCACTAAAGCCCTTAAAAATACTAAAAATAATTATAAATTTAAGAAACGATTACGGACTTTCTGTATCTCGTTTTGGATAAAAATTTAATTAAACTAAACGTAGTCAATATTATCCACGTTACGCTCTAGAAGATGTTCTCCAATATTCATTAATTAGTTGAGGAGTTTTATATGTAATTATATCAACATTTCCACATATCTAACTTTATGTAAAAAAATAAATAAATAAAAATATTATAGGCCCTATGTACTGTTCATAACTTGTTCTACGTGTGAATACACTTTATGTAAGATTTCAAATGTTTACACCAAAATTTGTCTGAGTAATTTCGTAGAGACCGCATAGGTCAATTTTTTATAACCTTGACCCCAATTTTGGCCCCTTAATATTTATTAGTTTGGTCTCAAATCAAAATACAAAGTTTTACCCTTGTCCATGTTACCTACATCTAAAATTTTATGTATTTAGACCCAAAATTGTATGAGGAATTTGGTAGAATCTGCAACGGTCAACGCTTTCAACTGTGATTTTTTTGGCAGCCAAATTTTCGACCCAAAACTGATTAAAATTCTTGCCGCATGTCTGAATACCCGTTATATATGAATTTCAAATGTTTAGACATAATTTTAGGCCGAATAGTTTGCTAGACACCGAAAAGGTCAAATCTTTTGAACTTTGACCGCTTGGCAGCTCAAATTTTCGACCCAAACCGATTAAAATCTTGCCTTATCTCTGAATACCCTTTATGTAAAATTTCAAATGTTTAGACCAGGAATTGGCTGAGTAATTTGGTAGACACCGCAGATATCATTTTTTTAAAAACTTTGACCCCAATTTTAACCCCATAACATTTATTTTTTGGGGACTTAAATCAAATTAAAAACTTTGATCCGCGTCCAAGTAACGTAGATGTAAAATTTCAAGCGTTTAGATCCGCATTTGGCGGAGGAGTTTGGTAGAGTTTTCCAAGGCAATATCGTTAAACTTTAACCTCTTAACAGCAAATTTCTGGTTGAAAACCAATTAAAAAGATTTTCCTAAATCTCAGTACTCCTTATGTCAAATATCGAGTCTCTAAACTGAGAATTGACAGAGTTATAAGGTAGGAAAATGTACGCAGACCCCCCCAAACACACATGCATTTTCACTTTTATATATATACACTAGAATTTCAGCCCGGCGTTGCCCGGGTGTTTGGATCGGTATGTTGAGTAAAAAAAAAAAGAAATGGTAATGGGAAGGCAGGTTCGAACCCGTACCGCAAAGTAGGAAAAGGACGGGGGAAAAACCTGACGTCTTTACTGTTACAACCACAGAAAACTGGAAGTGACGTAGGTTTTAATTAAGGCTAGACAACCGAAGCGAGAGGATGACTTTCAAAAACATCGGCGAAAAAAGCGACCCCTCCCCCCGGGGGAAAAGTGCCCAGTTGAAGGTGAGGATATTAATCTTTTTAGCTAATTTTTCGATTTTTGTCGTCTGAAAGGTTGACCTTCAAAACGATACTGATCTTGTGAAAATTCGTCGCCTCCGTCGAAAGTTTCAGGTAGACATGCAAACATACATATATACATTTATATATTGGTAGCTGAAATTTTGGATCCAAACCGATTAAAAAGCTTGCCCTATCTCTGAATACCCTTTATGAAAAATTTCAAATGTTTAGACCAGAACTTGTCTGAGTAATTTGATAGAGACCGCAGAGGTCAAATTTAAAAAAAAACTTTAACCCCTATTATGACCGCTAAAAATTTATTGTTTTGGGCTCAAATCAAGTTATTAAGTACGATCCATATCCAATGAACCTATATCTAAAATTTAAAGTGTTTATACCCAAAATTGGCGGAGGAGTTTGGTAGAGTTCTCAAAGGTCAAATCGTTTAACTTTGACCTCTTTGCACCGAAATCTCTGGCTGAAAATCGATCACATCGATTTTACCAAATCTCAGTACCCTGTATATCAAATTTCGAGTCTGTAGACTAAAAATTGTTATTGTGTAGGGAAATGTACACACAGAGACACAGAAACACAGAGACACACACACCGAGACACACAGACACGTTCACTTTTATAGATAGATAGATAGATAGAATGATAGATAGATAGATAGATTAAACAAAAATATATACGTGTACATAAATATATGGAAACAATATTGTGTTTACTATAAACTTTTTACGCAAATATTATGCAAGTATAACTCAAGTCGAATATCTGCATGAATATAATTACACGTAATAATTAACTAAATATGATCATCCCATAAGAAAACCGAACAAGCTAATAAAGAATTTATTAAAATTAATGTTTAAAAGAATATGCAAATTAGCTAAATATTTTGCTCGTGAATGCAATTCCAGAACCCATATATAAGAAAATTGTATTTTCTTTTTAAATAAATAGAAAAGAGGGAAAGCTGAATATCAATACACACAAAAGAAAAACGAATTTATAGGAGTATAGAAGATAGATATGTGTGTTTATGTGAAAATTATATTCATTCAACTTTTATTCATACCAATCCTTTTATTGATGAAGCTCGATGTATGTTAACAATAACTAGAGAACATATCAAAATAAATGATAAAATATCTATATTCCAAATTCCAGGATGTTGTTTATCTTTACGTGTATTTGCTTCAGCCTGTTAAAATATTCAATACTTAATCAATAAATGGTAAAATAAAAAAAAAACATCTTGGAATTTTGAATATAGGCGTTTTGTCATATATATATATATATATATATATATATATAAATGCATATATATATATATATATATATATATAAATGCATATATATATATATATATATATATATATATATATATATATATATAACAAAAATAACAACAAAAATTTTGATATTAAAAATATTCAAATTTTCAGAATCCTTTATAAACCTGTCAGGAATATATATATATATATATATATATATATATATATATATATATATATATATATATATATATATATATATATACTAGCATGGGTGCCCGGCGTTGCCCGGGTATTTGGAGGTGTATAGTTGAGCATAAAAAAGCGGTCAATTTTTTAAACTTTGACCCCTATTATGACCCCTTAAAATTTGTTGTTTTGGGCTCAAAATCAGTTATTAAGTTATATCCATATTTAAGGAACCTATGTCTAAAATTTCAAGTGTGTAGACCCAAAATTGTCGGAGGAGTTTGGTAGAGATCTCAAAGGTCAAATCGTTTTACTTTGACCCCTTAATCGCAAAATTTCTGGCCATAACCAATCATATCGATTTTCCCAAATCTCAGTACCCTGTATAGCAAATTTCGAGTCTGTAGACTAAAAATTGACAGAGTTATTGCGTAGGGAAATGTACACACACACACACACGCACACACACAGACAAACAGTACTTGGCTTTTAGATAGAATACCGGTGTTTTCCAATTTGTCAAGTTCCTGATTTATCTTGTTCAGGAATTCGAAAGGGACGTTGCGTATTTTTTGAAATCGGTTGCATGCCTAGTTTCAGCTTAAAATCCGCGGCTATTTTTGTACACCTCCCAAAGCCAGGAGTAAATACATTTGGGCATGCTTCCTTAAAACTAGTTATTAGTTTCTTAGTTTCCGCTGGGTAGTCTTCTATCTTTTTTTTTGTTTTGCAAAATGTGGAAATAGGTAAGTCCCACAGATTAAACTCATCCATCCAATCAGAACCGAACAGGTTTTCCCTATTTTTAATACATATATTTTGAGTTTTTAGTTTTTCCAGGCAAAGTGACGTTATTGATTGATACAACTTCAAAATTAATTCTAGTGCTGTTGACAGCTTTTGCTGTTCTATGAGTTCTTAGAATAGTAAGTTTTCATAATTTTATGTCCCATTTTATTACATATAAGACATTTTATTGTTAAGTATGGACAATCGTTGACCCAGTGTTGACCACCACATCTGAGGAGAGTTCGATGCTCTTGGTTTTTTCAGACTTTTGGGGATAATTTTGCATCGTAGGTCGGCGTTTTTTTAATTGGTTGTTTCTTATATTTGCGATACCCGCTTAGATATTTCTCGGATCCTTTTTTACTATTTCCACTTTTTGACAATTCTCAGTCAACTTTTGCAGTGTCAAGTCCGGTTCATTTTCTAGCTTCGCCTGATTTCCAAATCTTTTCCTGAGGTTAAACCTTGTGCAAAAACAAGGCATTCAAAATTGTGTTGTTAATTTCGAAGTCATCGCAATGTTTGTTGATTACGGCTGCGTACGTGGCAAAGTTTTCATTATCGTCTTTGGTCACGTTTAAAAATTTCCATCTCTTATGGAAAAGGAACTCTCTGGGGGAGAATTGTTCTGTTTGCCGAGTTACCGTCTCGTTGAAAGATAACTCCACGATTTTCCGCGGAAGTCCACGAATTTGTCGTGTTCAGTTGTTTCAAGCTTACGTAGTAGCAGTCGGGTCTTCTTCTGGTCAGACCAGTTACTGCAGTCGACATTGAAAAAGTCATTATATCTCCTGAAATAAGCACCGAATGACTTTTCATTTTCTTCGTACTTGATATTGTCTATTGCAGACCATATTGTATTTTGGGAAAAAGCTGAATTATTTTCCGCGTGCGTGTTCAAAATTTGTGTCAGTAGATCTTCTGTCCATTGTTGGCGCTCGGACGATTGTTTTTGATGTTCTATTAGTTTATCGGACCATTGTTATTGATGCTCCATGTTTCGGCCATTGTTTCTATAATTCGACTTGTTGTTCTATCTAGCTGTTGTTGATGGTGTGGCATAATTTCCTGTTTTTTTCCTAATTCTCCAATAAGTCTTTTTTTTTTGCATCTTTTTTGTTTAGTTTGCAGTTTCGATATTTGAGCCAAAGCTTACCTTAGCTTCTCCATCTTGTTTGGTTGGTTAGTTCAGAGAGAAATAAAAGTACACATTTAGTCTTTTTTTTTTATCTCGTCCGTCATGAAAGAGAATTTTGTTGTTCGTCTCTTTTCTGTCCTCTTTTTGCAAATACCAGACGGGAAATAATAATTATTTCCACATTATTTGAAACAGCTGGAAAAATGTGTTGTAAAATAAAATGTTTGTTGCTCTTAACAATTTTAAGACGCTTAAGTTTTCTTTGTATGAATAAAAAAGGAAACAGAGCTATTCAATTTCTTTAGCGTAAGAAAATCGATAAATGTTTACTTTAACTACAACAGAACACCAACCAATAAAATTTGGTTCTTTTTCAGTTTTCTAGGTTTTCGGGGTCGCTGACAACGAATCTGATATTCAAACCCGTCGCAAATTTACCGTTTCCATGGTATTAACCCCTTAACCCTCGCACTATTTTGTGCCAACTCACCGCCATCGTTTATGCTATTCTTACATGATGCGATTGCGCATGGACGCGCGTAGTAAGGTGACTTGTCAAATCGCAGAATATTTTTTTAGCAGATATTTGAAATAAAGTTTCCAGAAACAAAAAAACAATGTTCATGGCATGGGGGACGTGTGGTGTCGCGCGCATTAAAAACTACGCAACACAGAAAAATGAACCACATTTTTTGATTTCTGAAAACTTGTTATTTCAAATGTCTGCTAAAAACATTCTTCCGCGATGTGACAAGTCACATTACTACGTGCGTCCATGCAAGAATAGCATAAACGATGGCGGTGAGTTGGCACAAAATAGTGCGAGGGTTCAGGGGTTAATACCATGGAAACGGTAAATTTGCGATGGGTTTGAATATCAGATTCGTTGTCAGTGACCCCGACAACCTATAAAGAACCAAATTTTATTGGTCGGTGTTCTGTTGTAGTTAAAGTAAACATTTACCAAAAAAATCAAACAAAGAGTACAGTTAACCCCCCCCCCCCGAAATAAAGTAAATATATTTTTCCTTTTTAGTCATGCATAGAGAACAGCAGCGACGATTTTCTTTAACACTCAACACAATAAAAATATTTAGAATTTAATCTTATTCTTGTTCTTTTAGAAACTTTAAATGTACCTTTCCGGTAGGATGGAACACACACTTTGATTTTGTAAAAAGACTCTACTTACAGTTTTTCGTCTCGTGCTTATCCAGTTCTGAATTTTTTTTAGGGGAATTTACCCGGTAATTTTTTAAAAATCAATTAACAGAATTGCTACTTTTTTTCTTTGGGTTAACGCGCGAAAAAAAAAAATCTTCCTCGAATCCTTGTTTTACTAGTGTGATGGGAACACTAGATTATTGAATTCCTTTTCCCTTCGTGAATTTTCGAATCCTTCTGTCGCCAGTGTTATGAGAACACTAGTTTATTACTGTTGGACTGGTAAGGCATTACGGTTTCAGCATGAGTGCGCTTCTCCAATCCTTCTGTTGCCAGTGTTATGGCTTTGAATTAGCCACAATAAAAACAAGACAACGGGGTAAGTCAAGACCTGTATAATAAAAGACAAACAAAGGGTTACAGAATGAAAAAAGTGTTTGCCTTCAACCAAACCCGCGAGGTTAACTGGGGAACTAGATTCTGCAAAGGTCAACTCTGTAAACTTTGGCCTCTTGTCAGCCAAAATTTCGTCCCCAAACTGAGTAAAATGCTTGCCACATGCCTGAATACCCCAAATGTTTAGACCAAAAATTGGCTGAATAGTTTGCTAGAGGCCACAAAGGTGAAATCTTTTGAACTTCGACCTCTTGACAGCCAAATTTTCTGGCCAAAAACCGATTTAAAAGCTTGCCTTATGTCTGAATACACTTTATGTAAAATTTCAACTGTTTAGACCAAAAATTGGCTGAGTAATTTTGTAGAGACCGCAGAGGTCCAATTAAAAAAAAAAAACTTTGACCCCAATTTTAACCCCTTAAAATTTATTGTTTTTGATACAAATGAAATGTAAAAGTTTTATCCATGTCCAAGTAACCTACATTTAAAATTTCAAGTTTTTAGACCCAAAATTGACGGAGGAGTTTGATAGAGTTTTCAAAGGTCAAATCGTTGATCTTTGACCCCTTGACAGCCAAATCTCAGGCTGAAAAGCGATTAAAAAGATTTTCCCCAAACTTCATACATTTTATGTCAAATATCGAGTCTGTAGAGTGAAAATTGACAGACTCGTTTGTAGGGAAATGTACACAGACAGACAGACAGACAGACAATTTCACTTACATAGATATGTAGATTATCATCTCCCATCTCCTTGTTGAGATAAATTTGTATGTTTGTACCTTCATGCCTAAGAAAATTTTGTAATTTTCATATTTCAATTGTGTCTCGACTTTGTACGAGTAACATTTGTGTACATCTTCAAACTGTAAACATTTGCACAGTTCCTAGTGAAATGTCTTTTCCAACCAGTCGTGTTCTCTTTTGTACTATTATTATTATTATTATTATTATTATTATTATTATTATTATTATTATTATTGTTGTTGTTGTTGTTATTGTTGTTGCTGTTGTTATTGTTGTTGTTATTGATATTATTATTATTATTATTATTATTATTATTATTATTATTATTATTATTGTTGTTGTTGTTATTGAATTATTAATTTATTCAGTAGGGGTTTTCTCACATGGCATCATATATAATGCCCGTTATTGATAACCGATGGTGTTCCCTGGAGTGACAATGACTTTCCCTCAAATTTTTACTGCTCTCCGCCTCTTTAAATAACCGTTGGAAATAGTTTTACGATACGGTGGCAACGGTTATTTGTCCTTTCTGATATTAGATTTTATCTTCTTTTTTATTCGCCAAGTTAACAGAGAGCGTCATCGCTGTTTAACAAACAAAAGAAATGCCCCCTTTTTATTCATGCTTGGTAATCGTATTACATTTCTCTTTAGCACATTTCCAAGTTCTGCTTCTACTACTTTCCTTTTCTCACAGAACAATAGTCAACACGAAAAGAAAAAAAAATAACAGAAAGACACGTCGCTCTGGTTGGGTGGGACGATCACACGTGAGCCTAGGTGCACGTGTATCGAATCTGAATCCTCTTTAGAACTAATAGAATTCATACCTGGATATGTGTGTCTAGATACGCACGTGCACACATACACGCGCCACCATATATATATATATATATATATATATATATATATATATATATATATATATATATATATATATATATATATATATATATAATTCCAGGGGTAAAATATCCAATGAAGATTTTACAAGATTAATACAGTACATACTTTTACTTTACGGCCCAAGTTTTTTTGTATAAGCAACTTCGTTTAAAGAGGTCTCTAGTGATTAGTAACTGTCTGACCGAAACATGCTCATGAATGTGTAGGGAGATATTAATGCTTATAAAAAACAAGTAAAAAGTATTTATTAAGTGTATTTTTTATTCATGCAAATATTTCAGTAAGCAAAATATTGTTTGTAAAAATATTAATAAATAGCTCTATTTTTACCTATGAAATATTAAAGTACAGAATATATATATATATATATATATATATATATATATATATACTTTTCTATTTTTCTAGGATTTACTATCAAGTCGTCATTGACTGAGGACTACCTATATATTGTTTGTTATATTGTTTCTCATTTTATAACCGATATTAGCATATTACATATTTTTTTTTTTGCATTTTATGATATTAAATATAGTATAATATAAATAAAAATAATTATTATCCGTTCGCATTAAGTTTGAAAATACTAATAATATAACCCGTTAAATACATACCAGTTTTTCTTTTTCCCTTTCTTTTTTCTTTTCGTTTTCTGTTTCTTTGGTGTCTAAAATAATAAACGGACAATTTTTAAAGTTTAATCATTCGAAATTTAAGCTTCTTATAAAACGAGATTTACACGAGATATTGTAATATATGTGTATGTTTCCACTTCCGGTTATAGATAGATAAAATAGATCGACTAAGGAGAGCTTGATATTGGGACAACGATTCCTTATTAATAGGTTTGAAACCGAGGGTACCTATGGCTTATCTTATCTAAACTTCTGAAAATGAAAATATAAATATCACGCTGTTATTTAAAAACCTTTTTTTCCCTTATAATAGAGCATTTGCTAGAATTTATCCCCCCCAAAAAAATATGACTCTCTCTCTCTCTCTCTCTCTCTCTCTCTCTATATATATATATATATATATATATATATATATATATATATATGTGTGTGTGTGTGTGTGTGTGTGTGTACGTGTGTGTGTGTATTTGTGTGTGTGTACATATTATGAGATGCCCATTGCGACAACTTATCAAGCGAAACATAGAATAACGAAAAAAACATTTAAAGTTGCGCATAAAACACGCAACATTAAAAATGCGATAAATTCTGAACCAACGGATTTACATAAAAAATCATTTATTTTATATATTACTCCATACTATCAAATTACAAAAATGTGAACATTACGCTTACTACCGTTTCTTGTTTGTGCAGCGTATGTTTTCAGATACTGGATATAAAAGGGAACATGATGTTATAGCCCCACCACCGGCAAATATAACACATGTTCAAGCAACACAGATCCGTTCATGAAGACTTCATGTATTCATCCCCCGAGATCGTGAAGGCACTACAATATTTTATGCTGCGTATCTTGGGCAAGAGTAGCTTTGTGGCGCCAATCACTCCCCCAGGCTTTAGAGCACATGCGGCCTCCGATATTACCATGTGGTCACCCATTTTAGTACTTAACATGTCTTTATAGCTCAGGCATTAAGATAAAAGGAAAAAGTAAATCGTAAGCTAAACGTTTTAGTTTCGATTCTCGGTGGTGACGCAAAAGTGTTTTTTTTTTGTGATTTAACGGAAATCAACATGTAACATTACCAATGCTGCCAGATGGTAGTCTAGATTGTAGAGAAACTAATTCATGACGTGTATCCACCCTTTCCCCTATTATTTTAACAGACAACAACAAACTACCGAAATCAGTTTCGTACAAAAAATTTCAAAATAGTTCTCGTTGTTAACTGTTCAATAAATCATTGATGTAATTGCTCTCCGTGGCATCGTTTTCATCCAATATTTGCATTATATTTGTAGCTTACTCATTCTTCCGCTTGACAACAAGAGGCAGCTCTCTTTATCCCTGTAAAAAGAGCTAAAAAGTAAAAAAAAAAAACCCACACACACATTTTATCGTTTAAGGAAAGATTAAAGAAATGTACAAGTTCAAAGCTTTCCCCGTCGCAAAATTTCACGAGTAAAAAAAAATAATATATATAACAAATAAGGCATTTAAAGACACATAAACCCCGCGTGGCATCAAGCTAGAAAGTGCCAGGTTTTACTTTACACTAATTTATACACCTTGGTGAAGAGTTGTCTTACAATATCTCGTATCCGTAAATAGCCACCCATCTAAGTACATACCCAGTTCAACGTTACTTAACTGAAAATATGAATATTTGTAATTTTATTAAGTGATGCTAGTAGTATTCTAATTTATAATAGAAAATGATATCCTTTCAAAATTTATATCAATCAATATTTGACAAAATACTGCACAAATTATATTTTAAATGAAGCCATCTCCATAAAAATGCATAAGGGCAAATAAGTCATCGGGTCTTACCAACAACTATTTTTTTATGCAAAATAAGTTAAAGTTATCACAATTTTCTGGAGTAGATGCGTTCAATTATTTTTCTCTGCGCATATTCAAGAAGATCTGTAGCCACATCTTTTTTTTATTTCATATTTACTACAAATACAATAATACAGAGGGATAGTTGATCGAAACGTTGTAGACCAACACCGATGAAGATTAGAGTAAGATTAGATAATATAATTTATAGTAAATAAATATTAAATTTGTATATTCCCTTAATATTGCGTTACAAGTAAACGTGTGTTTCTAATTTTTTTTTATTTAAGTATAAGCTCTCAAACAGTAAGGAAGTTGTACTTAATTAACACATCTTCTTACTAATTACGCTTCAGAATAGAAAAATGCTTTATTTTATTGTAGTTTTGTATATATATATATATATATATATATATATATATATATATATATATATATATATATAAAGCTGAACGTCTGTGTGTATGTATGTGTGTGTCTGGTCACGAATAGGCTCCTATATGGTTGACTATTTTAAAAAACTGATTACATATAATGATAGAAGATGTATCGAGGATCAGGAATAGGTATCTTTGATCTGGCAGAACGGTGATTCATAAAAATTGTGGGGTCTGCGTTCGCGCCTGGCCCCCAAAGTATGGAAAAAAACGTTTACGAGGGATTTTGATATAGATGTACATAAGAATACTTTGATAAGTATGTTAAACTTAAATAGGGATGGTATAATAAAATTGTGGGGTCTGCGTTCGCGCCTGTACTCCATGGAAATATGACACAAACTTTAACAAATACTTTTCATATCTATTTGCGTAAGTATACTTTGATAATTATGTTTCAGTTTGAAGAAATATGGTATAATAAAATTATGGGGTGTTCGTTCGCGCCTGACCTCCATAGAATGTAAATATGTCACAAAGTTCAATAAGTTTTTTTTAAAAGGGGGGAGGGTTCACAATAACACCTTAACTTTAATCTTAATTCACATTAGCTTTTATTTATTTTTTAAGTTGAATCGTATTGTATCGAATAAATTCACCTAATAAATCCACGTTCTCATTAAAGTGAAAGCCTCTCCCAAAAAGTCGGAACTTTAGACAATTCTCGACAAAAATTTTGCATAGCTCTGTTTTTTCCCTCTCCACTTGCACGTGGTACTCTTTAGAAAATAGATAAATAATAAAAAATAAGAACGTTACATGTTATCGTGTCAAAATAAGGAAAAAATCCTGCTCACGTGATTGCGTGTCTTTTTAAAAAACATTTACATAACCTTTTTATTTTTATTTATATATCTGTTTAAGCTTTTTTCAGTGTATTAGAAGGAATTCAGTTGATTACAACCCTTTCTGCGCGTTCTTTACATTACAATAGTACAACCCTGAATCCGACGGTGCAATACTACACCGTTCAATACTGTAAAACATTTATATCGATTCTTTGTTTTAAAAAACTAAAGTAATTACGTGTTTACTTTTTTAATATCCCATTTTGCTGTTTCGGATTATTTTACCAAAGTAAGTAAAGCTTCATTATTTTTCAAAACTATTTTTGTTTCTTTGTTTTTCGATATTTCGTCGATATTATTTAATAAGAGTGTTTAACAGAAAAGCCAACAAAGGATTACTCGAAAAAATAAATATACAAGAAATAAATGTTACCATAGTCAATAAAAGTTCAGTTCATGTTTTTTTTTGTTTTGAAATAGTTTTTAATGCTCTTTACTTGAAATAATTTCAGCGAACCGAAATTAAAACGAAATTTTAGGCGATAACTACTTAAATGAATTTTTATATAAACTACACATGCCATAATCGAATATTCCTCAAGCACAATATAACGTATCGGAAAAGATTAAAATATGTTTATAAATATTCCTTAAGTTGACGGAAACGTCTTAAATTGTTAACACAGAATATTCAGGTGCCCCTCGTTCAAATTGAAAACGGGGCTCTCCATTTCAAAGTCGCTGCCACTTTGATATTTTTTTAAATCGGTTTGTGAATTAAAATTTTTTTTTCCAAACTACTTAAAAATACAAACCAATGAACTTTTCTACCATAAAATTATTGACTATGGTAACATTTATTTCTTGTATATTTATATTATTATATATATAAAATTTTCTCTTTGTAAGGAAACATCATTTTGCTGATCACTCTTGGCTACGAATCGAAACAAAGTCGATATAAAAAATATATTTTCGCGAAAATTATCTTTACTTTCATCATATTTTGCTTAGGGTAAAATTTTTGAGTATTAAAACCTATCTCTTTACAACCCCATCCTTTTCATAACCTATCATACTTTCATCAATCACAGTCCATTTTCTGTAGGCTGTTTTTGAACCCAGTCAACGACGGATACTTCTGCTAGTATATATATATATATATATATATATATATATATATGTATATTATTGATTTTTTAAATATGTATATATTATTGATTTTTTAAACGGTAATTGTTTTATGATTAAAAATAATAAAATAAATAGTATTTGTTTATACATATCTATCTATCTATCTATCTATCTATCTATTTATCTATACACACACACACACACACACACATATATATATATATATATATATATATATATATATATATATATATATATATATATATATATATATATACACATATATATAGTGTATGTGAAGTTCCATAATTTAACTTAAACTAAGCTTGATTGTCATTTCTTTAAGCAAGATTGGTTAAAATTGACTACCTGATATAAATATTTTATTTTAAATTATTTGTTGTAACTAATTTCTAACAGTTTTATCCGGAATACGACCGCTATTGCACAGCAAAACGAAAGATAGTAATAATGTAACAGAAAATAAAGCCCTCTAGACGTTTCCTATCCATTCATCCTCTAAATATTACGCAAACATGAGCCTTCTATTAAGGAACACCTGTCCTTTTCAAATACACAGAGAAAGGTTTTCAAATAACCTGGCTTAAGTAATTGCCTGGGTGCATGTCTGTGTGATGATGGACTGTTATAACAATGAAGTTCTCTAAACCAAAGAGTGGTATGAATAAATAAACAAATAAAACAATAAAAAAAGTGTATCGTTATTTGAAAAGGTAAGAATAGATTGTTCCTGATGCTTCAAGATATAGGGATGCCTAATGAGACTCGTTTGTTAAAATTCTGTAGTGTGTATAAAAATTCGGTGGTCGTCATATGTCGTTATTTGAAAAGGTAAGAATAGTGTAGGGAAACGTGCGACTTACCTAATTAGCACGTGTGCATAATTCAACGGGTCAGTCGTGGAATGAAATGAATGAAGAAGAAAGAAACAAAAATGGCTGCCTTATCTATATGCCTGCAATGCTACCACCCGATATGCAAATGAGATGCTCCTGGTTGGAGATAAAAGAGGGTTGATTTTTTTAGAGGGTCGTTCATCTTGAAGTTGGATTTCGAAGAAATAAGTTGAATTAACAAAAGTACGTTGGGAGTTGAGAGAAGGTGGGTTACGTGTACAGTAGTTTGGAAGTTGGAAGTTTGGACAAAAGTGTTAACCTTACTCAGGAAATTATTGGTGTGTCGGGCGGAACAAATAACACTATTATAACCTATTATTGGTAGATTGTTCCTGATGCTTCAAGATATGCCTAATGAGACTCGTTTGTTAAAATTCTGTAGTGTGTATAAAATTTCGATGGTCGTCATATGTCGTAAGTTTCCTCAACACGTTAACCGCGTAGGCATCTTGGATGCTGTCTTCTCCCTGTTTGAGATTTGGATGATGTTTGGAAATGCTTTTTTTGTGTAGGTGAGAGTCGTTCAAACTCACTATTAAGGTAATTCATGGAAACCTTGCATATTTACCGATCTAAGCGACTTCCGATTTTAAAACTCACCGGAAGTAAACGGTGTTAATTAATATGGAGACCTTGCTATGGTATACTCTTTACTTGATCTATTACGATTCTTTCAGTGAATTCCTGTTTTTATGTACTTTTATTATATTTGGACAAATACATATTTTCTTTTTCATCCTGTTTGTTTTATTTTATTTCTTGTATGTGCAAAAAAAAAAATATTTTGAAAACTGTGTTAAGTAAACATTTGTTCGGTTTCTTTTCCATTGTTTTTTATTCACATTCATCCCTAAGAAGGTATACTACCACTTCGCGATCATGTCTAGAACAGATTAACAAGATGTTAGTTTACATTACATTTAAACTTCTGCATATCAGTGCAGTCACGGAAGCAGAGGGGGAATTTCAAGTCTGGTTGTTCGAGGGAATAAACTATTAGAGTGGAAAGCTTTCTGGCATTTAGGGATGTCAACAGTGAAGGGGTAAGATTTTGTTGCTAAGCGGGTTTCTCGAGGATATATATGTCAAGGGCCACAAGTGTAACGAGTTCATCAAAGCACATTCCACTAAAATATTTGTAAAAACATGCACAGATATGCAACATTGCGGCGATGGGACAGAAGTTTGTGCTTAGTTGAAAAAGTAGAACCTATTTGAAAACTCGTCTTTTAGACCCTATCAAAGAGAGAGAGAAAGAGAGAGAGAGAGAGAGAGTGAGAGAGAGAGAGAGAGAGAGAGGTCGGTGGCAGATACACCAGCCCAGATGTGGCAACAATACTCCATGCATGGGCGAATGGTGGCCTTGTAGAGGTACAGGATACTCTCAAGTGTGAGTAGTCTTCTAGCATGATAGAGGGAACCCACCTTCTTTGCAGCAGCCTTCGCAATATCCTCAATGTATTTTTTTAAGTTCATATTGCTCGTGAATTTTAAGCCGAAGAGTTTGAAGGAAGAATTATCAGGAAAGGTGTTATTTGTCATGGATGTCGGTGGTTGAAGAGGCGTATTGTAATTAGTAAAGGAGAGCAGTTTATCTGTATTAGCATTAAATGTTACCATCCATTTGATGCCCTATTCACCCGCGGTCTAGAAGTCACTTTCTTACGATTCTGCGATTTATTCAATTTATTTTAATTTATTATTTTATTTCCATATAAATTATTTTTTTAAATATTTTCTATCAATAAACACATTTTAAAGAGAAATTCTGTAAACAAATAAATTTATTATGAAAAAAGTCTATAAATAAACATATTTCAATGAAAATAATCAGTTTCCAGATATTCTGCCTTACGTTTACTTCCGATAAGTTTAAAAAACGGGATGTCGCTTTGATCGGTAAATTTGTATACTCGCTTTGATCGGTAAATTTGCATGCTCTTTAATGCGTGCAAAGGCACGGAAATGCTAACCCGGCCTTCATCAGGTATTTTTTATCGAACTGGGGAACAGACGTGTTAATAGTATAAGAGAGGAGAATGAAACCCCCCCCAAAAAACCCCAACGGTCTGCCTACCATACATACGAGGCATCTCCGAAAAGATTCAGAAAATGTGTGCCCCCTACAACATCAGGACGGTATTCAAGAGCGAGTCAACACTCAGACGACACCTGGTATGAGTGAAGCCCCGCATGGAGAACATGACCAAAAACTACATATACTCCATCCGATGCAGTTGCAGAAAGGTTTACAAGGGTGAAACATGCCGCCCCCTTAAAGTAAGGGTGGAAGAACACCGAAAAGCGGTAACTAAAGGGGAGACGGAAAAATCGGGTATAGCCAACCATGTCTGGATGGAGAGGGGGGACCATCGCCCCCTATGGGATGAAGTAAAAATAATAAACAGAGAGACCCACTGGAAAGTGAGAAAACTTAGAGAAACAGCTCACATGCTCGGACATAACCTACTGAGCAAACCAAGCATAGAGCTGAATGCAATTTGGACACCTCTGATAGAAAGAGAAAACCTTGAATAACAACATATGTTTAACATTAACAAAAACCAACTAAGAATTGTCCTAGTGACATGTGGCCGAGTGGTCCTAGACGTTGTTTCAAAGTTTACAGTTACCCAAAGGTACTGAGTTCAATCCTGAACGAAGGCAGTAAAAAGTAACATTCAAAACAGAGAACCAGCAACTATGTCCCAGAGCCTAGTACCCCGTAATAATAATAAAGGGTTGTGTTCGAGACTCCTTACAAACGGTTCCCTAGTTCGATACAAAACACCTGATGAAGGCCGTGACAATAACAACCAAGATGAGGAAGTCAGTCCGACAATCTAAATCAAGGAATGCTGGGTAAAGCATTTATTATGTGTGGACAAATTAAAGTTCTACGCAAAGAATGAAGACCCGCTAAGTATGTTTGTGAGCACTGTTCATAATGTCATAAGTATGGAATTTGGCATGGAGACGTGTGGTGCTTTGAAATTGAAAGAAAATTGAAAAATGGAAATTTATTGCAATGGAAGATATAGAACTTTTGAATGGTAAAATGACAAAAAAGTTTGAGAATTAAAGAATTGTGGGATTGGATAAAATGAAAAAAAAGCCAAGATAAAATAAATAATAGGAAAAAAAAAGGCCAAAGTCGTTTCTTGGGTGAAGATTGAATGTAAAAAACGAAATAGCCGCAGTAAACACACGAGCAGTAGTTATATTTTAGTATAGTCCTACTCTTATTACAATGGAAAGAATACGCAACAGTCTCTTTTTATTGATTTCTTGTTGGAAATGACCTTATTGTCCGTACTGGAATTTAGTTTGCAATAAGTTCTCAAACCTCATAGCACTCATCCAGCAGAGGTCTGGTTAGTGCTTTCCTTCCTGGATTATTCCCTACGCAGAATACTCATTTACCTTTCGTAATATGAGCGACAAGTGTATTATACGTAAAACAAACAACCATGGTAACAAGATGTTCCCTTGAAAAATCCCTTTCTTCACATGAATGTCCCCCAAATCTTCCCCATTTTGTGTCATGACACTTTCAATTGTTTAATAATTCTTTCATAAAAAATCTCTTTTCAAAATATTTCCATGGATTCCTTAATCCAACTATGTTGAATCAGCTCATATGCTTTGCGTCAATCTATCTATGGTATAGATAGATTTGTGAGTATTCGCAAAGTATTAAAGTAGCAAAGTATTGTCCTATCAATGAGTAATTAATCATGTATCCCCCTCCACTACCTCAATTACACCCCTTTTGCTTCTCAGATAAGCAGAGAGCAAAGACTTAAAGAAAGAAAAAACAAAATGTACATAAAGCCCGCTTAAAACCTTATAACCTATTATTGGTAAAAAGAGGAATTCCGACTGTATCAAATGGAAAGGTTCTATTAGTGATCCAAAAAGATCTTTTAAAATAACCTTTGAAATATTGTTTTTCTAAAGCGCTGATGAAGCCCAGACTTGTGCAAGTTATTATTTGATAAACTAATATATCCTTATATTCAGACATTGTGAACCGAAACAATTGTACGCAATGTCGGGCCCAATAAAAGAAGACTTTCCGAAATATCTATACTTATAAACGCGGCACCTTGATCTGAAAATATTTATAGCTATAATATCAAATTATTCATCTATATAAATGAGAACGCTATGTTATTCATTCATATGTAACCACAGCCCCAGGTAGTTAAATCGCATATAAATAATATATATATATATATTAGCGTGTGTGTCCGGATGGTTGGAGCTGTGTGTTGAGCAAAAAAAAAAAAAATAAGTTGTAGTAAAACGGGGGAAAAAACCAGACGTCTTTACTATTACGACTACCGTCAAACCGGAAGTGACGTAGGTTTAAATTAAGGCTAGACAATCGAAAGGAGGGGACGACTTTCGACAATATCGGCGAAAAAAGTGACCCCCTGTAGAAAAATGCCCAGTTGAGGGTGAATAAATTAATGTTTTTAGCCAATTTTTCGGTATTTGTCGTCTGAAGTGTCGAGCTTCCAAACGATACTGATCTTGTGAAAATCCGTTGTCTCTGTCGAAAGTGTTGGGCAGACATGCAAACATACATACATTTATATATTGGTAGCTCAAATTTTCGACTCAAACCGATTAAAAAGCTTGCCCTATCTCTGAGTACCCTTCATGTAAAATTTCAAATGTTTAGACCAGAAATTGTTTGGTAGAGACCGAGAGGTATTTTTTTTTTAATTTGATCCCTATTATGACCGCTTAAAATTTACTGTTTTGGGCTCAAATCAAGTTATTAAATTAGATCCATGTCCAAGGAACCTATATCTAAAATTTAAAATATTTATACCCAAAATTGGCGGAGGACTTTGGTAGAGTTCTCAAAGGTCAAATCGCTGAAATTTGACCCCTTAACAGCTAAATTTCTAGCCGAAAACGGATTGCGAAGGGAAATGTACACACACACACACACACACACACACACACACACACACACATACAGACTTTAACTTTTATAGATACACTAGCATTTAAGCCAGGCGTTGCCCGGGTGTTTGGAAGTGTATGTTGAGCAAAAAAAAAAAAAAGTGGTAGTAGGAAGGCAGGCTCGAACCCATACCATGAAAAAGGAAAAGAACGGTGAAAACATGACGTCTTTGCTATTACGACCACCAGCAAACCGGAAGTGACGTAGGTTTAAATTAGGGCTAGACAATCGAAAAGAGGGGATGACTTTCGACAATATCGGCGAAAAAAACCGATCCCTCCATGTTTAAAAGTGATCAGTCAAGGGTGAAGAAATGAATGTTTTTAGCCAATTTTTTCGGTATTTGTCGTCTGAAGGGCCGAGCTTCAAAACGATACTGATGTTATGAAAATCCGTTGCCTCTGTCGAAAGTGTTAGGCAGACATACAAACATACATACATACATTTATATATTGGTAACTCAAATTTTCGACTAAAACCGATTAAAAAGCTTGTTCTATCTCTGAATACCCTTTATGTAAAATTTCAAATATTTAGACCAGAAATTGTCTGAATAATTTGGTAGAAACCGCAGAAGTCAATTTTTTTTTAAACTTTGACCCCCTATTATGACTCCTTAACATTTATTGTTTTGGGCTCAAATCAAGTTATTAAGTTAGATCCATGTCCAATGAACCTATATCTCAAATTTAAAGTGTTTATACCCAAAATTGGCGGAGAAGTTTCGTAGAGTTCTCAAAGGTCAAATCGCTGAACTTTGAACCGTTACCAGGCAAATTTCTGGCCGGATTACAAAGATTGTCCCAAATCACAGTACCCTGTATATCAACTTTCGTGTCTGTAGACTTAAAATTGACAGAGTTATTGCGTAGGGAAATGTACACAAACAGACACACAGCCACACAGACAGACAGACACTTTCACTTATATATATAAATATATATATATATATATATATATATATATAAGAACAAATAGCTAATAAAACATGTTAAAAAACACTTTGAAAAAAAGTTAAAACATATTTAATTTTTAAATGGAAGCACAAAATAAGTGGATAATCCATAATCCGCAGTTTCGTTTACGTTTCATCAGAGGGTAGGGATTAGCAAAGTGCGGGATCGGATTTTGGTTGCAAAAGTATTTAATGAAACTACAAGTAAGTCATAGATCTTACTTAGTAAAAATAGTGAAACAGAGAGAATAGAGAAAGAAAAAGGGTGATTTCACGTGAATGGACGGCATGGTGAAGGGTAAAATATCCAATAACGGCAAAATCCCCACCCCACAAAAAAGTTGATTAAATTTCCATTTCCCTGAGTAAAATCCAAAGGAATCGCGTTAATGGAAGATGGTTCAAAGTAATCCAAAAGGCAGAATTCCATGGAATAATTGACAAAGGGGTACAAGGAAAAAAGAGAATGAGTTCAAATAATATTATTAAAAGGAAGATAAATTGTGCGTAAAGAGAAGAAATGAAGAGATTTTAAAACACGGCTGTCAAGGCTGATTTATAAATATATATATCTATATATATATACTGCTGATTTGATTTTAAATATACATAATTCACCTTGTTTATATTCTCCACTTCCTCTGATAAAATCCCTCGAGGAAGATGTAGACGTGTGAGGGCGATACCGGTTGTTTGACATTTTTTCTCTTTTTAATCACTTTTTAGTCATAAATATTGAAAATAAGTCTTCCATTCCTAATGTCTATATTGAAATTTTGTAAATGCTCCCAAATCATGGTACACACACACACACACACACACACACACACACACACACACACACACACACACACACATATATATGTATATGTATATGTATATATATATATGTGTGTGTGCGTGTGTGTCTATAGGCGAAAGATTCTTAACGATTAATGAAGCTAAAAGTTATTAATAAAGCTCACAATATTCTTTTTTGATATACAACTTATATTGCATATATCATTCATATAAATTTATTGTAATTTTGAAACTAATAGTTTTATTTAAATTTTTCAATTATTTTTGTAGGGATTCACCAATACACAATACATGAACTCTTACGAAAGGTAAAAAAAAAAAAATACCGAGAGCTACTACTCTGGACTCTCAAGTAGTACGCTAGTTGAGATTCCGTCTTCGGCACTCAGTCCGATAGAAACTGGGCAATTATTTTAGGTGTCAGACTGAGGCAAATGTTGTGAGTAACCCAAGGAAGTCCATTCGTGCACGCCTTGCCTCCATTTCAAGAGGAGCAAGTTTATTGATTGTCTGAAGCGCCTTTATCAGGGAATGCCGACAGGGCTACTCAGTCATAATTTTGCAGGGTCGGAGTTTTCTCTTTTACGGGCGCTAGCTTATTCATCCAAACTTCCAACCTTGTGTCACATCCCTCCGCTGTGGGAAGGCGGTAAATACCCACTCGTATTACTCCAATCAGTGTTCGTACTACGATAATTAGACCAGCTTATACTGGTCAATTTTGTTGTATTTCAGCTGTCGGACTGAGACAAATGTTCTGTGTATCTCGAGGAGGTTGACCCTCCCATGCCTTGTCTCCCGCAGGCTCATTCATATTCCACCTTCCGTTTTGGCATAGTAGTACAACTCTCGTTCTATGTATTATATCTTGTAAATGCAAATGCTTTTTTCTACACTATATTCGTGTTCAAGTCTTTTGTAGTTACTTTCTAAGCCAATCAAACTGACTATGAGGAACTCGAATTCATAAAATACGTACCCACAACATATCATTACCAACAAAAAAAAATCCGTCTTCGAGCAAAAAAAGAAAAGGATAAAACAACATGAGTATTTTCACACCAAAACTATCTAACAACGAAGTGGCATACATAACTAAGACTTATTTTACGAGGTATTACGAAAATCCATCATATCGGTATTTCAACAGATCGTGTAAAAAAAGAAAAAGAATCGTTTTTGTCGGACGCAATAAAACATTCTCCAAAGTGTACTTGAAAAACATTTCCATTTCAAACTAAGAAGATAAATCAATAAATGAGATTTTTTCCAATCAATAAATTTTCCTCTCTCTCAGACAAAACAAGACGTAAACATTTTTAATGTACATCATTAAACCGTAATTATTAAAATTTCAGAGGATATTAGAAGGAAAAATATTATTTCATTCTAGTAAAAAATCAAAACATCTACAAGATGGAAACCATAAAGGCCATTATCGTTCAGATGGTGAAACCTTAGATGGAACAACAGTCTCAACAACAGATGTACCTAGAAAAGGAACAAACTCTACGACAACAAAAATGAAGAAAAGTTTCTCCAACAACAAGAATAGAAAAACGGCATAAAAAATTGGGAATTACTTCTCCTAAGTATTACCAATAAACCACTCATTGACAGCAATACAGCGTTTTCGCAAAACAATATATGAAACACTATGAAGACTTTTACCTGCGTTCACGATGAAGACAAAACATTTGACGTCTTCTTTAGAAATTTTCAACGTCGATTGCAAAGACTGGCTTAATGCGAAAAGTTCGACAAAAGTTAATAACTGCTGAATACAGCATATTCGTGAACTAAAAATAAAGATCTGAAGTTCGCGGAAACCCTGGAGTTACTATCCGAACTATTCAGCCCTAATATGTTGCATTTTCACAAAATGTTGAAATGTTTTGATTTTGCTTAGCGTGCCGACAAAAATTCGCGTCGGTAATGAACAAGCATTACTATCAGAACTGTTTAGCTCTTTGTTTCACAAAAGGTGGAAATGTTTTGATTTTGCTAAGCAGGATTGGTATTCGCTTCGGTCGCCAAAAAGCATTTTGGTGAGTTTAGATTAGCGAAATTGTCTGTAGATGATTTTAAGTACCCACGTCAGTAAAAATATCGTACTAAGTCCATGACTACCAGTGAAACTCAAAAGCGAACACAATGTTACAGAAAGTTACGGAGGAAAAAAAACAGTATAAGTTCCAAAATTACTCTCCTGAAAAAAATAAGAAAAATAATTTGTCCAACAACATTTTCAGTATAAATGAAAGAAAAAAAGAACAAGAAATTACCCCTCGATACAATTGTTACGTTGTGAGTATATATCAGCGTGAATATATTGTACCTATTTACTATGCCTCCCCACGGGGTAGAGTTAGACACCAGGGTCGTTTTTTAACGTGGAGAAAAGGTAAAAAAATAAAAAAAATTGTCTCTCTGATCCTTCGCCGAAAGAGAACAAGAAATGGAAGTGCAGCATCTGACAAACAGATACTACACTTTGATCTTGATTAAAAGGCCAAATGTTGACATATTGAAACCATATTTCATTGTGTGTGTGTGTGTGTGTGTTTGTGTGTATGTACATATATCGAGGAGTGTATATATCGTCGAGTGTGTAGATTTTTCTGTCTGATAGATGACGGGGTACATTCTATAACAAGAGCTTTTACAACAGATACTGAGAGATATGAGGTGCACAGTTCTTGTAACATATATAGAGAGGAGATACGTTATTGATGATAGCGGATGGGACACATAATACTTTGGGGGAGTTATACAAAGTTCGTTTACAAGATGATAGACAAAACGTTTCCTTTTGGTAAAATGACGACAGACGAAGACAACAGTTTACAAATATAGATGATTCTTTATTCATACCAGCATCAGCTCCTACTAAGTCGTTCCCCGACTCTCGTCTGCTACCCCGACTCTGACTGTGACCCTCTCTTCTCTAAATCGAACCCTGTACCAATATATTGGGAATCTCCGTTTTTTGATGGCGTCAAAGTATGTCTCGCCCTGTGGAATTCATTCACATGAATTGTACCTATGTATGTCTAAACCCGTTTTCTTTTTGCAAACAAAGAAATTCGCCAATAGTATTGTATCATTTAACTTATTTGTTAATGATTATTCTAAACTGCATTTTAATATCTAACTCGGGCATAAATAATATTTAGTTATTTCCAAAAACAATGACGATCGTTCTAAACTCCTAGGATTTCAATACGTATTCTTTTTAAACTATTCTTAGTGAGTTCGATTCTAACTGTTTCCAAATATCATTTTTAAACTTATCGAGTTTGCTGTTTTACTTAGTGGGGTCTATCCCTTTTTACATAACACAATGTAACCTATGTGAAACATTACATTGCGCAAAATGTTATCCTTTTGGAAGAAAATGTGTGGAAATTGCAGTAAGTTTCATCATGTAGAGAACCAGACAGACAATATCCAGAAAAAAGCAGATGGAGATTAATGCAAGAATGTAATAGTAAAAATATTTAATAAAACTGAAATTACAGTTAAATTCTGGGTTCTACTTTCAATGATAAATTAGTATTCATAGAAGAAACTTTACTAACTGACCTTGCAGAAAATACTAAAGTCAGCTCGCACAGTGACTAACAATAAAATAGATTTAATGTTAAATTATTTTTACCAGTAATTTCAACGTTATAATAAAAAAAATAAAAGCGTTCGCACTAAAAGGTCGTAGAATTTATTTGGGACGAACTGGATGAACAGTTATCATTTTAGGATTCGTTCAATAAATAAACACTTTCTGCTAGGAAGTAGAAAACGTAGCATTAGATGCCGGAGATTTAAACACAGAATTAAAACCAAACTTTCCCTTTTTCAAATCGATTAGTCAGATGCACTAAAATGAAGGCAGACTTCGAAATGAAAATGCTCCACTCATTTTCAGAAAAAAAAAACGAGGAACTTCCTATTCGCAACATTGAAGAAAATAAGAAGCAGACAGATTAGAAAATCCGGGCAGCTTATTAAGGATTGACTTTAGCGAATGAGCAGCACCAACGTTTTACCTACTAAAAGAATCTGAGAATCGTCGACATAACATAATACAACATCAAGAGACCACATTATCCTCTCACCACCTGACAATAGGTATTTACAAAACTCCAAAGAAAGCTCAAAGCACTTATGTGTATAAGCACACAAGGAAGTATATAAAAAATCGAACGGTTTGTGTTCATGATAAAAGTGTAATATAGTCGTTACATTCTTACACGGACATTGCGTATGAAAGTCTCGCAAAGGAATTCCAAACGAGTTCTTTTGTACGGTTTAAAAGAAGGCATTTATTACCGGTCGTTTCCACACTAAATCGCCTGACAATATCGTCACAATCCCGCTTTTACCTTCGTAGTCAATTAACAGTTACCTACTCTACAGCTATAACCAGCTTTTATTCATGTAATTCGGTCCACTGTATATGGTCGTCCGAAAGTATTGTTAAAGATTTGGAGGATAAATAGGTTTTGCATCTTCTTGGAAGGTTAATATCGTGTTACCACATGATTAAAAAAAAACTCTGCCATGTCGGCACGTACTTAAGGCTTTTTTTTATTCTTTTTCCCCTTTTCTCTTCCTCTGACCCCACGTCATGCTTGCATCACGGCTTGATCATTTGTACTCGTGTCAATCGTTTTATTACATAAGTCATGGACATCAGTCTGGCCTTGACTGTTTGGGTAAGAGCTTGTCAAAAACGGATCTCACTTTCCGCGCAAATATCGTTTCTGCAGTTGAGGCTGCTGTTGGTGTGTTCGGGTTGGGTGTAATCCTATACACATGTAGAAATTGTTGAAGTGTTACATCTGTTGGGGTCTCTTGAGCCTTCTTCAGTGCTTTTTAAGAGTGTCCACGAAGCGTTCAGCTTGCCCGTTCGAGCTAGGATATTATTGGGGAGTGGTGATATGATTAATTTGGAACGTATCACAAAAACTTTTGAACTCAGCAGACGTAAACTGTGTTCCATTATCACTTACAATACAATCGACTACACCGAAACGTTCGACCAGTTCACGTAAGAAATTTATAGTCGTTCCAGTTGTCGGTCTTCTGCACTTCAATACCTCAGGCAACTTGGTGAAACTATCGATTACAATTAAGTAATAATTGTCCACGAGCGGACCCGCAAAAATCGATGTGCACCTTAGACCATAGCTGGTCAGTCTTCGGCCAAGGTTTGAACGTAATCGGTGGTGATTTAATCGCAAGGACACAGCCTGCGCACGAGTCTATCCTCTCATTGATGTCCTTGGCCACATTAGTCCAGTAAACATAGCTCCTCATCAAACTCTTCATACGATTTTTTCCAGGATGTCCTGTGTGAAAATCCCGTAGAATCCGTTTTTGGAGACATTTGGGAACCACCACTCTTTTGCCATATAGTAAAACCTCATCGCAAATCAAAAATACTCCCGGAACATCGCCTTTTGTGGCGATCTTGTTTTTTATGTCACAGATGAAGTCATCCTTCTGCTTCCCTTTTAATCTCCGGTAAAGACATTGGGAGTTCTCTTATTGTGTTGCCCATCATCGTTTTTATTTCTCCATCCGTCCGAAAAGTGGCAATGATGGAATCTTCAAACACATCCCTTTTCAATGGTATCAGCCAAGATAGGCTATCCGCATGGCAAATTTGTTTCGAAGACAAGTACTCCAGGGTGAAATCATAATTCAGTAATAATTTACCCCATCGCCACAGTCTATTAGCCGAATATGTCGTTAAGCCTTTTCTTAGACTAAAAATCGTGAGTAACGGCTTATGATCCGTCTGCAATGTAAATTTTCTGTCGTGTAAATACCTATGAAACTCTGTCAGAGCAAATATAATACTCAAGGCTTCTTTTTCAATTTGAGAGTACTGTCTTTCGGCCTTTAGTAGCGTTCTTGATTCATGTGCGTCAGTTTCCTGGTACCGTCAGGCATTATATGAAGTATGCAAGCTCCCACACCAAATGAGCTTGCGTCATACGCTACTATTATTCTCAACCTTGGATCATAGTGTGTCAAAAAAGATCTGAAGTTAACGTCTCTTTGATCTTCTCAAACGCCTTCTGGCATTTTGGTGTCCGGTGCCAGTCTTTTTCTTTCTTCAGCAATTCATTTAGAGGGGCACGCAAATCATGCATATTCTTGATGAAGACTTGGTAGAAATTAGCCAGGCCTAGAAAGCTTTGTAGTGCTTGCACTTTATTGGGATCCGGCATGCTCAATATCACCCCGTATTAAACGGCCGAACCGAGAGATTTGTAGACACTCTTTAAAGAGCTCAGAGAATGGCACATGGTGCACTAACCCTACGTAATAACGATACACTGCCAGACGAAACTGGCCCACGTTATGACGTTAACTTTAAAAAAAAAGAAAGAAAAGTCCGGCAAGAATTGCAACTTATATTGTTTCTATATCTAACGACGCACGTCTCTAAAGTCAGAGTCGAATCGTAATTTAACCTTTCCACAACGACAATAAATTTCACAAAGTCCAACACTGGTATTGTTATTACGAATTCTCTATAAAACAACGGATTTTCTCAAAGTTCGACTGCATGTGCATATTAAGAATTTTCTAACAAATTTTCACAAGCTTCAACTTTTGAGATGTATTTAAACTTAAATTTTAAAGATTGTCTATAGTTTTTCTCCAAGAATTAATCACTATTTTAGTTACATAAATTCGTTCGGACGGGTTTCGGATTCGAATGCCAACACTTCTCTACAGAGTGCGCACATGAACCATTGACGTTTATTGCTATGGTTCTCAACAGTGTTATTACAACAAGGCTTTTGATTGACGTTAAATTTGAACTCAACCTCAGATCAAAAGTCTCAAACTCAAATCCAACTGTTTTCTTCTCTCTGCACTTTCCACACTGACGCCCAAAATAAAGAAGACGGCTCTTTTATAGAGAGACCCAACCACATCTCATCTGCATACCCCACCTCTCGTCACATCACGTGATTTTCAGTCCATAAATACCAGGGGGCGGCCATTTATATTTTCTCTTTTTTTCTTTCCTAACATGAGCCGCACGATGCATGAGGTAAGGTTCTTTACTTTTAACCACAGTGATATACTCATAAACGCCAACAAAATCAGTTAAAAACCGTCATTCAAGCGACCCTAGCGACACATTACTCGTAAAGGAAGAGATGAGCGACGCCATTTTTGAGATGCTTGATTTTGACCCACGACAACCAACATCAGAACGGCGATAATCTGACAGCAAAAGAATTCACAGAATCACTGAGTGTTGATTTAGAGTAGAGAAGGATATTAATAGCTTTTTACGGTGCAAAATTCTTGGGAAGAAAGTGTTGTTGGCTTTCACCCATACACAACATATGAACACTGAACAAAATTAATAAATATACCGAGAGGTGCCACTCTGGACGTCTCTCGTAGTACGCTATATTGGCGCTAAGTACTAAAAATCTAGCTCCCTGTGTATTTTTTCTTGTAAATACATATATATCTTTCCTTACACCATATTCCTGTCCGTACCTTTCTTTGAGATCTTTTTTTCCGGGCCACAAAAATTATTTCCCTTGAAAATTAATGATCATAGGATTTTTATGAAGTTTTGTATTTAATCTTCCTTTGATAAATCACCTTAATTAATTACTGTTTGTATCTACAAAGATATTGTATATCCCGGAATATAGGACAATAAATTTATAAATACATAACAATGCTATCTTATGAACTGTTAAAAAATAGTTATAGAAATTAGACACAACCGTAGGAAGTACGGATCTTAGCTCTCTATTATATACACATTATTTGAAAGGGTTAATTTTTATTCTCATTGCGATGGTGATATAGATGTATTAAATGAAAACAAAACTATCGTATTCATTTAGAAGAGAGAGATAGACAGAAAAATAAAAAAAAATAAAAGAGGGGAAGAAACTGTGCCCGTTTATGTGTGTGTATAAGTAGGTGGGTGTGTGCGCTTGGTATTTACAACATTATTTTAGTATTCTCAGTTTCTATCGTGTCGAAAATCCACTTCTGTGGCGGAAAGCTACATCCGTTGTCTAGCTTGAAGAGCGAGAAATGCACCCCCTATCCAAAAATAACACAAATATACAAATAAAGTGATCAGATTACCATTTGATCATCAGTGGTGCCAGATTATTATTATTATTGTTATTATTATTATTATTATTATTATTATTATTATTATTATTATTATTATTATCGAAAACAAAACCCTGGGCTGGATTCTCAGCGACACTCTCCGCTCTAACCACGTTCCATCCTGTTCTCGAGAACTCAACGGCTTGACTCTCTTAAACATCTTAATTCCAGGCTTTATATTATCTCATTTATGCAAATTAATGCGCGATCGAGCCTGATGATTTGTCGCCTTCTCGTGTCCACTCGCTCGGGGTTCAAGTTTGCAAATGCAGCCACACTAAAATTTTCACTACACGCCCCCTGATCTCATGATCATAAACTGGGCAGGGAAGGTAGTATCCGTCTTTGCTATACACAGCTAGCGCTCAACACTCCGCTAGACACACTTCGCGCTCACTACTCTCCGACAAAGACAGATACTACTTAGCAAAAGTGGGGCTACACGGCTAGACACAGAAATTAATTTTTAAATTTCACATTTAAAAACGACTTTACATACAAGTCGACTAAATCGCAGTGTAATTCTTTTTAACAGCGACTACTTTTTCTTCCAAAACAAAATCGACTTGAATTGTATTCTCACCAAAATAACTATCATTCAAAAACGACACCTTTTTCTCCTTTTCAGCACGACACGATTTTATGTTAAATTCCGTATTTAATTTTTAAATACATACAAATCGTCCGAATCACATTTAAAGTTCTTTTAACAACGATGACTTTTCTCAAACAATAAAATCCGACTCGAATTGTACTTTTATAAAATAAATCTATCGTTTAAAAACGACACCCTTTTTCCTAGTCAGCACAACAGACTTTCATTTTAAATTCCGCAGTGAAATATGACTTCTATACATACAAGTCATCCGAATCGCATTTCAAGTTCTTTTAACAACGATGACTTTTTTCAAACACAATAAAATCGACTCGAATTGTATTCGAGTAAAATATTTTTCGTTTAAAAACGATAACTTTTTTCTTTTCAACACAACAGGATTTCCCTCTAAATTCCTCGTTGAAAAACGACGACTTTAATACACACAGGTGGTCCAAATCGAATCTTTAAGTTCTGTTAACAGTGACCTTTTTTTAAACAAATATAAGCGAATTTCATTCCAAATTCCACGTTTAAAAACGACGACTTTAATACAAACAAGTAGACCGAACTGCACTCCAACACGTTCATTTGACGACGATAGTTAAAGAAATCCAACGAATCCCACTGGGATAAACAAACAAAAAGACAAAAAAAAAAGTCCGACTCACTTCATATCTTCAACCTTCGCAGTTTGACACGACTCATTCAATTCTCTCTTTGACAACGCTTTTCAATTTTTTAACGCGACATTTAATTTTTCAGGTTCGACGCGAATCATTTAAAATTTCCCATGTCATCTCGGCCGTATTGGTTCCATATTTAAAGCCGAAATAGCTTCTAATCGAAAAAAAAAAAAACAACCCTGAGCTGGATTTTCAGCGACACTCTCCACTCTAACCACGTTCCATCCGGTTCTCGAGAACTCAACGGCTCGACTCTCTCAAACTCCCGGCCTTATATTTTCTCATTCATGCAAATTAATGCGCGATCGCACCTGATGATTTGTCGCCTTCTCGTGTCCAATCGCTCGGGTTTCGAGTTCGCACATGCAGCCCACCTCCGTGACTGCATTCACACTACAATTTCCACTACAATTATTATTATTATTATTATTATTATTATTATTATTATTATTATTATTATTATTATTATAATTTCCGTTGTCACATTTTGTGTCTGATTCTTGCTATTGACGATTTTGTGCTGATAGGCAGATCAAAGCAAATGACCATCAGCTAATCAGCAATTTTTCGCAAGATTCTGGCGTTTCATAACAAGGCAGTCTTTTGAAGTACTCCCACATTTCAATGGATCCCAATTTTCTTAATCCACTTTTCAAGGCTTTGTCACGCTCCCCAAGGCTTCCATCACAATCGATAAAACTTCGACTTTCTTCAACTTCCACAATCTTTTTATCTACTGTTTTCAAGTCTTGGTACTTTTTTATTTTCTCTTTTCTTTTTCCTTCACATTCACACCAGCTGGCACTGCTATATCAATGCTTATTGCCTTGTGTTTCTTTTATCCAACAAAACTAAATCCGGTATTCTTGCTTCAATCACATTATCACATTGGATCTTCATATTCCACAATAATTCCACATCATCATTCTCCACCACCACTTCTGGAACATGCTCGTACAATTTTTCACTGCATTCAAACCCCCTTTCCTTGCATATATTCCAATGAATTTTTCTCGCAATATTGTCATGTAGTCTCTTGCACTCCTTTTGAGCGGACTTCTCTCAACTACTGAGGAGATATTGTACATGTTCACCTTTTTGCCCACACAGTCGACATAGGGAACTTCAACTGTTTATCAATGTGATACTTCACATAATTTGCCAGGTCGTAAAATAAACATAGATATTATATTTTAATTTATGTAGATCTCTTATTTGATATTATAGAGCCAATTCTCTATTGCTAGTTATCTAATGTATAGTAATGATTTTAAAAGTTATAAGAATATGTTTCAGGTACCATTCATTAGAATCGATACCAGAACGTTTAACGCTCAAAGCTTAGTCGTTGCTTATCTCTCCAGCGTCGTTATTGTCTGAGCTACGGACAAATTAATACAAAAAAAAGAAAAGAAAATGAAGCAACTTTGAGCTATAAATGTTTAATTTTGCGAATGCGACAAAGCAACAATAGGCGTAATGTTTCATTCGACTTACACTTCCAATGTCAACAGTTTTGTTACCAATTTTAACCACTTATCAGTAATTTTTGCCGGCTAAAACCCAAATCTAAAGTGTGGTGCAGGTCTAAATAACCTTTATATCAAATTTTAACACTGTAAACAAAATATTTAAAGAGGAGTTTGGAACAGACTTACACCGACAAAGTCACACACACACACACACACACACACACACACACACACACACACACACACACACACACACATATATATTTGTATATTTTGGCAGCAAGTCATTATTCAAGCACATCTGATTGAACATAACATTTTCCATTCGCCGAGCAGCTGGCCTGTTGTATAACATAGTGCCTAAAAGTTGTTGTTCAGCCATATTCTTCTCAATCCGATTCTTGCTGTTATCGTTTCCTTTTTCTTTGCCTTTGAGGCTTAGTATATTTATAATTTTTCTTTTTTTATTGGTTATAAAGGAGGGTGGAGGAAGGTTAAGGGCAATTATTTTTAATTTCGATTTTCCTATTTAAAGTTTATCTGTTTAGTTTCTTGTTAGTTATTCAACACACACACATATATACACACACACACACACACACACACACATATATATATATATTTATATATATATATACAGACCCAGCAAAAAGAAAGTCCGCACTTGTAATTTTTTCAAAATCTGCAAATTTAATCTAAATTTAATGTTACTGTTAAAACAACTTATACCTCATTTGATTCGCCTTTTATTCCGCTATAAGTTTACCTGTTCATATTAGATGTTTAATTGAAATATTCTAGTTTTCACGTCAGTTAAAAAAAAAAAAACTCCAAATTGAGGAGGCAAAAAGAAAGAAAGAAAGTCTGCAGCAACAAACTCGCTTAAAACCAGCTTAAATTATCGCCCCTAAATCATTTAAAAATATCCACCAACATGAAACTAATCATCTTTAATCGTAATTGTTGTTGTTCCAGGTTATACAACGTAAAATTTAGTCCATTTGCCACGACTTTCTCTTAGTGATCGCCAGGAGCTCAATTATCTCCACCTTTCTGGTTTGTCCAATCGAGAAATGGGCCGCAGATTGAAATGAGATGAGAAAACGGTACGAAAGACTGTGCAAAAGCACCAAACCACCGGCAGTATTCGCGATGCCCCGAAATCTTGTCGTACTAGAGTTACTTCTAACAGTGAAGACAATGCTATCAAGACCCGCAGCCTAAGAAACAGATTTGAAACGGCTGCCCAAATCCAACAACGGTGCAATCTTGTTAAAAAGTGCACTCTTTCTACTATTAAGAACAGATTAAAGGAATTTAATTTGCGAGACGCAAGCCAATGATTTCTGTAAAGAACAGAAAGCGCCGTCTGGACTTCGTCAGATGCAATGAAGATCATGACTCTTCATATTCGTCAAAAGTGCTTTTTAGCGACGAAAGCAAGTTCAATAGGAAGTGATGGTAGGCAGTACGTCCATCGAAAGAAAGACGAAGAATTTAACCCTACGTGCTCAGTTTCAACGCTGCAAAGTGGTAGAGCTTCCGTTTTGGTGAAGAGCATTGTTAGTACCAATGGTCCAGGGCCTATAGTTCGCTTGCAAGGTCGAATTAATTCGACCAAGTACATTAATATGTTGACTGAGCATTTTCTGTCCTACTTTAGTCGGAATTTTCATGATAAGCCCATCTTCGTGCAGGATAATGCTCCCATTCACATAGCTGGCAAATGTCAAGAGGTTCTTGGAAAGGCATGATATTCCGTATTTGGATTGGCCTGCACATCTCCAGACCTAAATTCTATCGAAAACGTATGACATTACATCAAGCAACAGCTACGCAATGATACCATTTCAAATTTGGAAGAACTAAAAGAAGTGGCATGCCTTTTCCTTGGAGTATTGCTGCAGTCTAATTCAAGGAATCCCCCCAAAATTGCAGGCTGTCAAATTGCAGAAGCGCTACGCTACTAAATATTAATTAGTTCCTTGTGTTCCTGTTGTATTTGTGTTGCATTAATGTCCTAAAGTTTAAACAAAAATTTTCCTTTGTGCGGACTTTCTTTTTGCCTACTCAATATGAAATTATTTTTTAAATTGACGTGAACACTAGAAGATTTCAATTAAAAGTCAAATATGAACAGGTAAAATTATAGAAGAATAAAAGGTCAATCGAATGAGGTATAGTTTGTTTAAACAGTTTAATGGAATTTAGCTTAAATTTGGAGTTTTTGAAAAACTACAAGTGTGGACTTTCTTTTTGCCATCTGTATATATATATATATATATATATATATATATATATATATATATATATATATATATATATATATATATATATATAATGCTCCCTATCTTGGGTTAAGCATATTGGGAAGTCATATACAAATTACCATTAGCATATTAAGCGATGTTCTTTGTGTAAACAAATTGAGCTTAGGTATTTCGAAAATGTCAAAATTTGTTAATTCACTGCCCGCATAGCAACAGCCAAATAGTGCAACGGTAGAAGCTCCGACTGTCATTGTGGCGGTCAGGTTTCGATACTGGCTTGAGGTAGTTGCTTGTCTAGCCGCACTGATGAGCTGTGAAACAGCGAAACAGTACTGTATGTGGACGACTATATATATATATATATATATATATATATATATATATATATATGTGTGGACGACTATATATATATATACGTGTGTTTTTATCTTAAATTCTAATATAGAAACTATGCATAAATAGAATTCAGTCTAATAGTGAAAAATACCGTATCATCTAAAAAAAAACCGATATAACTGAATAAGTAATTAATTAACACTTGTTTTTCAAAGGCATACACGGATTACTTAACCTTTATGTAGTCGCTCGCATATCCATGACTGAGTATATAAAAACGTTTGTTTTAAAAATTGTTTACAGAAATGGTAGGCTTTATTATCAATGTCAGAGCGATTAAAAAGCATGTTTGGGAATATATATATATATATATATATATATATATATATATATATATATATATATATATATATATATATATATTGTTATTATTATTATTATTATTATTATTATTCTTTATGTAACTACAATCATATCTTGCTACGATATGCAGACCGTCTCGATCATAATAGATCTCATCGGGCAAGGAAAATTAAAAATTAAAAAAATCAAAAATGGTTCAGGACCTGTTTCAATTTTAGAGGATATAAACTTAGCCAAAACTGGCGTGGAACGAAGTTAAAGGTCTAAACTGCGCCCCACGCCAGTCATCATATAAAGATATGACTGTATTTAAATATAGGTTCCTTGGACATGGATCTAACTTAATAACTTGATTTGAGCCCAAAACAATAAATGTTAAAGGTCATAATAGGGGTCAAATTAAAAAAATTGACCGCTTTTTTTTTTGTTTTTGCTCAACATACACCTTTAAACACCCGGGCAACGCCGGGCTGAAATGCTAGTATATCTATAAAAGTGAACGTGTCTGTCTGTCTGTGCGTCTGTGTACATTTATCTATGCAATAACTCTGTCAATTTTTAGTCTACAGACTCGAAATTTGATATACAGGGTACTAAGATTTGGTTTTCGGCCAGAAATTTGGCTTTTAAGGGGTCAAAGTTCAACGATTTGACCTTTCAGAACTCTACCAAACTCCTCCGACAATTTTGAGCTACACACTTGAAATTTTAAATATAGGTTCCTTGGATATGGATCTAACTTAAGTCAATTTGAACCCAAAACAATAAATGTTAAAGGGTCATAATAAGGGTCAAAGTTAAAAAAAAATTGACAGCTTTTTTTTTTTTTTGCTAAATATACACATCCAAACACTCGGGCAACGCCGGGCTGAAATCCTAGTATATATATAAAAGTGAACGTGTCTGTGTGTGTGTCTGTCTGTGTACATTTCCCTACGCAATAACTCTGTGAATTTTTAGTCTACATACTCGAAATTTTATATACAGGGTACTGAGATTTGGAAAAACCTATGTGATCGATTTTGGCCAGAAATTTGGCGATTAAGGGGTCAAAGTTCAACGAGTTGACCTTTCAGAACTCTACCAAACTAACCAAAATATAATTTTCAAGCGTATTTTACGTCCTGGCAATGCCGCCCACGCTAGTATAATAAGTAATACAATATCTGCATTAATCAAAATATCGTATTTAAGCGTATTTTACGACCGGACAATGCCAGGCGAAATGCTAGTATATATATATATATATATATATATATATATATATATACATAAAGCACTATGTCTTTCTGTTTGTCTCCTTATTTTTCAAACCCTTTAAAATCTCTTCGGAAACTTTAAGTCACAGGTGCTAGGGGCCTCAACTAATTAGATTTTTTTATGTGCCTTTTGATGTTTAAAATAGTTTTTAAGGGGTTAAAAATGGGTCCAAATTAAAAAAAAAATCGTTATACATTTTGTACATTCATTTAATTTTAATTTTTAATTTTTAGTTAGTTCACAGTCGTTTCATGTTGGTGCAGTGTTACCGTCAGCAGCTTTGAATGCTACAGTATTGCGTTCGGTTTCGATTCTAGCTGATTAAACCGAAATAATTTTTTTTTAACTTTTGAAATCACGACTCTATAATCATACAAACGAATCTGGATAAATTAAAATATCATATTTAAGCGTATTTTACAACCTGGCCAAGCAAGACGACCCGCTTTCGCTAGTATATTTATAAATTGATAGAAAAATGAAAAAATTTTTTTAAGTATAATCCTTTTTTGGCACCGAACTCTCAGGATGCCAAAAAAAGATTATATTTAGAAGGATCAAGTCCCTTTCTCAAATATATATATATATATATATATATATATATATATATATATATATGTGTGTGTGTGTGTGTGTGTGTGTGTGTGTGTATATATATGTATGTGTGTGGGTGTGTGTATATTTATGCACACACATTATGTATATATATATACACATTATATATATATATATATATATATATATATATATATATATATATATATATAAATAGATAGATAGATAGATAGAGAAAGGGAAGTTGGGGAGGAATGTTTTATGTATGATCTTTTTATGACATCATAATGCGAGCAATTTAGTTTTTCACGATTTTGAAATGTTCTTTTTTTTTTTTTTTTTTTTTTTTTTTAAAGGTTAAGCTGAGATTTGTTCGGAGTCATATTGGCTTCTCCTTTTGTTATTTAGGTTTTAGGTTCGAAATATTTAAGAATCGTTCGTATTAATGCAGGTATTAGTTTAGTATCTTTAGCCATTAGTAATGCTTCACTCTATAATGGACGGGCGTAGTAAGGCAATGAATAAACACTGAAACATTATCTAATATATAAATGGCTGTATGTCTGTCTGTTTGTCTGTTTCCATATTTTCAAATTCCATCTCCTCCAAAACCTAAAGGTCTCAGAGTGGCGCTAGGGGCCTCAAATCATTGAATATTTACATGCCATTATTTTATGGGATTTAGCCAGTTAAAATCGTTTTTAAGGGGTCAAAAATGGGTAAAAACTAAAAAAATCGTAAAACATTTTGTACATTCATGTTAGTTTATTTTGAATTTTTAGTCTGTCTATAAGCGTGTCACGTTGATACAGTGGTAACGTCACCAACTTTTAATGCTACAGTTTCGGTTTGGATTCTAACTGATAGCACCAAAACTTCTTTCTTACTTATTATATATATACGAAATCTGAACAAAATAAAATATCATTTTTAAACGTATTTTACGCCCGAGCAAGCCCCCCCTTCAGTAGTTATTATATATATATATATATATATATATATATATATATATATATATATATATATACTTCTACAATTTTTTTGTGCGTATTGATAGTCATATAAAAACACTTTTTTTTTCTATTTACTTATAAAGAAAATAAAAATATGTTATGTATGTGTCGTGGAATTGCATTCATATGCAAAAAATTTGTCTAATTTGCGTATTCTTTTAAACATTCCCTATAATTAATTTCCTTTTTGAATATAATAAATAATCAAAGTAGTTGTACTCTTTAAGGTGAAAACGGAAGCAACTTCATTCCGAGGTGTGAATTGAAATTTTATATTTTAACCCCATTTTTACTCATATTTTGAATTATATACGTGTATGTGTGCATATGTGTGTGTGTGTGTGCGTGTTTATGCATATATGTGTGTGTGTGCATATATGTGTATGTGTGCATATATGTGTGTGGTGTTTGTGTTTGAGCAGCCTACTTTAATTTAAGCAAATAATAATTAACCACAACATAATTCTTCTGCTGCATTTTCCTAATACTACTACTACTACTACTACTACTACTACTACTACTACTACTACTAATAATAATAATAATAAATATAATAATTATAATAAATATAATAATAATAATAATAATTAGAATAATAATAATAATAATAATAATTATAATAATAAATATAATAATTATAATAAATATAATAATAATAATAATAATAATTAGAATAATAATAATAATAATAATAATAATAATAATTATAATAATAAATATAATAATTATAATAAATATAATAATAATAATAATAATAATAATAATAATAATAATAATAATAATAATAATAATAATAATAATAATATATCGGTACCAGAACGCAAGATTTATATGTTTTTAACATACATACATTTGTTTTGCGTTGGTAAAAGTGTGTTGATTCAGATGGTACTTATTTCGATTAATAAATTTTTCTTTGAACCTAGATATGTTCATCTGAATTTAAAAGTTAAAAACCGCAAGAACTTTTTGTCAACAGGATAATAATGATTAAGCTGAGAAATAAATTTTATTTCTCAGCTTAATCATTATTATCATATATATATATATATATATATATTATTATTATTATCATTATTATTATTATTAATATACACAAATTTATATGGTCGCGACATTGGACATGCTAATGTTTCGAAGAGATGTACGGTTAAAACCACAAGTCCTCATTAGGCTACCTAATAAATGGTAGCTTTCTACAGTAGAAGCGAGTTCTCAAAACCTTTATTTAGTCGCCTGACGAGGACTTGCGGTTTTAATCGACCATCTGTCGTAAATAGTAGCATGTCCAATGTAAACTTGTTTATATTAAAAATCATATATTGTTCTCCTTTATTAGGCACTCTTAATAACCTGTTTGAATTCATTAGCTTTCATTCAATACTTATAACCTGGTATATATATATATATATATATATATATATATATATAAGAGTAGACGGTAGTTTGCTTGAAGCATCGTTGGTAAAAGAATATATGGAAGTTTTAAAAGCCAAAAGCAATGCGGAAAAGACTGGAATCATGAGAGTAAAGAAAAGAAAAAAAAAACAAGTAGATAGGTGTGTTTGTCTAACTGTTTATTCATCTATCATTTCTCATCTCGTTGTATAATTATTTATTTTGCAACCAAGTTGTTGGTATATCCGGTGTATATGAAGTCCGTTGGTGGTATGGAACTTTGATTAATTTCGGGAGAAAATACATCTCATGATTCCGGTCTTTTCTGCATTGCTTTGGGCTTTTAAAACTTCCACACACACACACACACACACACACACACACACACACACACACACACACACACACACACACACACACACACACACACACACACACACATATATATAAGCTAGAAAAAATGATGATTAAATAAAAGTTCAATAAATTACAATATTCGTTAATCTAACTAAAATTCAAACAATGAATTACGATCAAGAAACATTTTAAGCCATGAATTTTCAAAAATGGGAACTTTTCATCAGAGGTTAAGCGCTAGTAAAAACTTCATAGCTGTTTAGCATGAGTTAAACTATTTAAAATAAAACTTGATTGTGAACTAAAAGGCATCTTCAAGAGAATTAAAAAGTGAAAGTAACGCAAAATGAAAGAATCAATAAATTAAACGATTTAGAAATAAAGTTGTACTTCGTGAGTCTGAATGGATTATATTGAAATCGGAAAAAATCTGTTTAGTTTGAATATAATAAATAATCAAAGTAGTTGTACTCTTTAAGGTGAAAACGGAAGTAACTTCGATCCGAGGTGTGAATTGAAATTTTATATTTTAACCCCATTTTTACTCATATTTTGAATTATATACGTGTATGTGTGCATATGTGTGTGTGTGTTTATGCATATATGTGTGTGTGTGTGTGCATATATGTGTATGTGTGCATATATGTGTGAGTGGTGTCTGTGTTTGAGCAGCCTACTTTAATTTAAGCAAATAATAATTAACCACAACATAATTCTTCTGTTGCATTTGCCTAATAATAATAATAATAATAATAATAATAATAATAATAATAATAATAATAATAATAATGATTATAACAGATATAATAATTCTAATAAATATAATAATTATAATAATAATAATGATAATAATAATAATAATAAATATACTACTACTACTACTACTAATAATAATGATAATAATAAATATAATAATTATAATAAATATAATGATTATAATAATAATAATGATGATAATAATAATAAATATACTACTACTACTACTACTACTAATAATAATGATAATAATAAATATAATAATTATAATAATAATAATTATAATAATAATAAATATAATACTACTATTACTTTTAATAATAATAAATATAATACTAGTACTACTACTAATAATAATAAAAATATAATACTGCTACTACTACTACTACTACTAGTAATAATAATAATAAAATATACTACTACTACTACTAATAATAATAATAACAAAATAACAATAATAAAAGATTAAAAACGTTTTATATGTTTCATAATATTTTCGATTCTTCGTCGAATTATTGTTAGGTGACAAATGCAATGGAGAAAAAGAAAAAAAAAAACACCATATGTGAAGTTTGTTGAACGTAAACAGTAACAAACCAGTGTAATTAAAAAACCAAAACATTAGAAAAACTTTTGCAGTTTTTAATTGAGGCGACAATATTCCCGTCCCCGGGATAAATTGCATTTACATTAAACATTTCCGTACGTAACATTTTTTTAATGTAGATTGCGAGACTTTAGTAATGATAGCTTCTATTATTGTAATTAACAAAAAATAATTTCGGAATGTTATATTATCGTGCTGTTAACTAACATTTGTCTAAAATTAATGGCAGTAATATACATATATATATATATATATATATATATATATATATATATATATGTATATACAATTATAACTATAATTATTTTTTTTCATTTTTTAATACCTACAGACTCTAGTGTGTCATCCTTTCAGGAATCATCAGAGAAGAGTGTCACGATTACCGCCGATCAGGAGATTCGAACCCGAGAACGAGGCCATCTCTGACTCGATTAGCAAGGAACAAATCCACACAGCCAAACCGCGAAAAATACAGTTGAAATTTAAACATTTATTCTAAAATGTCAAGACAGTGATAGTGATCTAATGATTATGACACCATGATCTGCACGTGTATCGGGGTTATTAGTCATTAGAAGTGTGCTCTCCTAAGTCTTGCCTCCCCTCTTTTGGGTCGGGTTACTTCATTAATAATTGCCTATAACGTTCTGAATGGTGATGAAGTGGCCTAGGTAATTTTTAATAGGTTAGAGTGTCCCCTCTTTAGAGGTAGTTGCTTAATTCTCCCCAGTTCTCGACAATGTGTCACATAGTTATGCACAGCAAAAAAAGTAAATACCCTGTATCTGAACAGTCAGTACCATACTATTTTGTACTTCTGTAGATCCATACTCTTGTAAATATATCATTGTGTCTTATTTTTAGTCGATCTGTCAAAGTCACACCACTGGTGACGAGACCTCGAGAGTATTCGGACACTGCATAACCTGGAATTATACTACGCACAACATTATTACTAAAACAGGCGATACTGAAATTTTCGAAAGAAGACGGAGGTAGTAGATATTGACTTGTTGTCCACCTAAGTAAGATGTGACACAAGGTCGGAAAATTGGCATGCCTATCCAGTGCCTCTAAAGGAGGGGCAATCTGATCTAGTAAATGTTACTTGGTTATCCCCATTTGTATTCTTCGTTAGGGGCACCTCAGACAAGAAAGAATAAATTCACCCCACTCGAAATTCGAATGGCAACACTCAAAATACAATTGCGAATTATATAGAACGTCTACCAACGCATAGCTGATAGGAAGAGAACAAGCTACCTTCGTGTATTAAATAAAGTGTCCCACTCAGAATTCTGTGCAGATTCCTCGAGCTCAAAAGAAGGATTCAAAATACCACAAGATACACCTGAAGAATGTCAGAAGTTACATCAATCGAAACGTTGCGAAAATAACACTCAAGATGAGAGCAGTAGTCTGAAGAATAAAAATAATATAAGTAGATTCACTTAGATTTGAACTCGCTATGCCTGATAACATTGGTCATGAGGGTATGCATTAATCAAGCACACACCCTAACTTTTCTACATACAACAAAATAATAATAATAATAATAATAATAATAATAATAATAATAATAATAATAATAATAACTAGACTAACTTGTTTTTATTTATTTCTTTATTCATTGCTGCTTGATTGTTTGTAGTCTTTTCCACTGTGTAATGTATTTCTTAATTCAACTGCCAACGACAGCTATGGTATCACATTTCCACAATCCTGATCAAATGCCGCATAAAACGATTATTTGAAACTTTACGACATTTAAATTACAAAAAAAAATCTTTTACTCTTACAAAACTTCACTTGACACTCAAAATTCTAATAATATATTCTACTGTATTCTGTAAGTTTAACCTTCTCCTGAAAACTAAAAATCTGCCCTACTCCCCAAGCTGCCACTAACACGCATACATTACACACGACTTGGATGAGGGTCCTCAGCTTTCAGCCCTTAACCTTCGCATGTTGACCGATTGGAAGTGATGATCACTAAACATCCATTCATTTCTACCCCTAAGGCATGCACTAGTTTGTTCTTAACCAAGTAGATACTTACTAACTACGGTCTGTACTTAGATTTACAGCTATCTATATTACATAGCAATAGCTGTCTCTTCCTTAGACTTACAATATAAATTATAAAAACTGAACCGATACTCTGTAACGCAAAATACAATTTCCTGATTTATAAACGAAAGCTGAAGATATCCTTATTAGAAATGGACACCTAGTTAACACCCCAACCCCCCATACATTCGCATCTACTGGAAATCTCCCCATATATCTATTTACTGCATTATACATAATGTAGACGCCATAGCGTATAATTTACTTCCACCTGTACTGTATTGTACTTATCAAAAATGACGTTACTTGTATCTATTGAATACACATAACCCTTCTGCCATCTAAAATATCCAGAGCTTGTACAACAATTTTTAGTTAATTCGTAATATCAAGCCATTCTGTAACGCATTATCCTATTCCTAAGTCAACATAAAAATAAAAGGAAGAAAATTTTATTTTACTTTTTATTTTTTACTCATTTATTTATTTTCTCAATTATAAATTTAAAGGAAAAAACATTAAACCATATTAACTCCTTCCAACAAACCTGTTTGCAAATATAGCTGCTTCCACTGCATGAACTCTTACTCACCCCCTCCTCCAGTAACAATGAAATAGCAATGTCCCGTAATCACTTTGAGGAGTATAATCTCTCAGTAGATATATAACCTTTATAAACTAACCCAGTAACAACACTAACCACCCTCGCGGGGTCGCAGAAATACCTGGATTAGGACCCAGGCACGGGGCACACCCTCTCGGTACTGATGGATCCGTAGATCTCCCAGGTTATCCGTCTAGGAGAAGGAAAACGCTGAAGCTAAACCTAAGGGGATGAAGGCCTCTCCAGCCTTGGGTGACAACCTTCCTAGATCTGGTGACTCAAAAACATTACCGGTCTGCAAACCTAAACTGCTTAAGGAGTAGATAGGCACTGTCTATCGCCCGCCTTCCATACTCCTTCTTTGTCTATTAGCCAGGTCGTAGAGGTCGAACCACTGGGAGTCGACAGAAACACTCAGTGGTCGATCTTGTTTCCTGACTAGGGCAATGAACGCCGTTTTTGCCCACTCCCGACACATCCCAACCCTTAAACTGGGCACTTGGGAGTGCTTGAATACCGTAATACCAGTGCAACCAGATTGGGTTGACCATCATCTGATGGGTTGAGGGTACCGGATAGACAGTTCCTGGCTGCTGTTCCCGACTGGTAGTACAGTGCCCTAACTCTTTGGTAGCGCTTAGAGCAGCTGCTCCATCAACAGTTGTATAATATCGGGATGTTTGTAGTGCCATGTCACGCATGGAAAGGGACCCTGCACTCGTCCCCGGTGGGCTATCCTGAGACCACAACCCTAGTAGATGGAGGGACAGCTGATCATCTGCCTATGTTGCATGTCTTGTATTCTGCATAACCACTTGCTCAGCACCCTTTACCTAAAGGGAAACTCTTAAAAATAAAAATGACAGTACATTAAAAAAATTACGCTAAAACCAGGCCAAAACTTCAACAAAAACAACCTGCCTTCTCCCTTGAGGCTCGCATTTACGAACATCCATGGGCTTAGAACTAATTTAAATGATGTTGAAGCATTTCTCCTAACAAACACCCCGGATATCCTAGCACTAAGTGAGACTAACCTACACTCCTCCATCCCCTCTAACTACTTTAACATGACAGACATATGCATGGGCTTGGAGTCTATATTCGAAACACCCTCCACTTGACTAGAGAAACTAAACTAGAATCGGACGATCAAGCCTTTATGTGCTTTAGACTTAACATGCAATACAACATTAGTTACTTTTATTTTTTCTACCGCTCTCCCTCGACCCAGGACTGTACCCTAATAAACAAAGTCTCTGACAGCATAGATACAGCACTTTCCCTCGACACTAGCACACAAGTGCATGTATTTTGGTGACTTCAATGTCCACCACAGCAACTGGCTTGGATTTTCTACTCACACAGATGCAGCTGGTATGACAACACGTAACTAAGTTCTAACGTAACTTCTCTATATCTCATCCCTTATCACAGATGGTTACGTTTCCAACCCGTTTCCCAGACCATCAAGAACAACATGCATCGCTTCTAGATCTGTTTCTGACCACAATTCCCGATGACTGTGTAACGAATGCCCACATCCCTCTTGGGAACGCCGATTATGCAGTGGTAATGGTTGAAATCGCCATAAACTATAGAGCCAAAACTGAAGGACCAGTGCTTAAAACAACGAGATATTATAAAAAGGCTGACTGGGAAGCCATCAGGGACCTCATCAGTGACGCTCCATGGCAAAATATCTTTTCACTTTCTGCTAAACATTGCGTAAATGAGACCACTGAATGGTTCAAAACAGCAATTGAAGCACATGTTCCCATACGCAAATTCTATAGCAAACCCCACTCTCCCCAATGGTTCACTTCAACTTGTACAGCTGCCATAGCACAAAGGTAGCATGCGTAACGCATATTTAACCGACATAAGTCCAGTTCAAACAGACAGAAGTACATAGAACCAGAAATAACTGTAAGTAAGAAATAGCGACAGCTAAGAGAGAATTTACTGAAACCACCCAAAACCGCATAGAAGCACAGAAATTAAGAACCCGAGACTTCTGGAGAATCTACAACAGTGTAGTAAATAATGGGCGATCAACTATTCCCCCACTATCCAACAATTATGAGGCTGTTTGCTCAGCAACTGAGAAGGCTAACATGCTTGCCAGACGGTTTACCTCCAACTCCACACTGGACTCTGCTAACCACCCCCTCCCTAACTTTCCTTTGCAGACAGATGCCACACTAGACGATCTGAAAATCACCTCTGCTCAGGTGCATGCTATCATAAGAAAGCTTGACACTGCAAAAGCATGAGACCTGATCTCATCCCGGCTGTGCTATTAAAAAAGTGCGCCGCTGAAGTAGCTTCAGTTCTCTCCAAATTTTAATCAATGTTTTTGTTTAGAGCACCATTGAACCATGATACTTCACTGTTTCATTTTAAACTTTGATTCAAAATATCAATAGTAGGTTCTCTACAGTGCAATGTAGACAACAATGCACTATGAACTCAGTCACTGTGGGGGTAGGTATGAGAAGCTTCCTTCCTGTGTCCCCAACAAGAGCTGGCAATCAATCGATTCGATTGAAAATGGTTGATTCCATGTCCTTCGATGACAATAAAAGTATTGGATGTGTTGAACATTCGCAGACTTTTTTTTAATTACATTTTCACCCCAAACAAGGCACATTGCCACTTTGGTGTAGGGGGCTACTATCAGGGGAAACATCTACTGGGGTACTATGTAGGGATTAGGGCAGCGAGATGTTGGTTCACGTTGCACTTGAACTTATGCATGTCAGTACAGTTGGGGAAGCAGTGACCTGGAATGGCTGGGGAAGAAACTACTGGAGTAGAAAGATCTTTTACATCTAGGGATCTCTACAGTGTGGGGGTGGGATTTTGCAGCTTGTCGGGTCTGTCGAGGGTGTTCACGTCGTGGGGGCACAAGTGCTTGCAGTTCTTCAGAGCATTCACCATTATAATACTTGTAGAACAGGCAGAGGGATACAACGTTTCGACGATGGGACAGAGGCTGAAGCTTAGATGCCAGTTTAGGGCCTATCAGATTTGCGACTCTCTTTTGAACCCTGTCAAGGAGCGAGAGACTAGTAACCGATGCAGCAGCCCAAATATGACAGCAATACTCCATACATGGGCGAATAGTGGCCTTATAGAGGTACAGGATACTTTCGGGTGTTAGAAATTTTCTAGCACGGTAGAGAGAGCCCACCTTCCTTGCAGCGGCCCTGGCAATGCCCTCGATGTAATTGTTCCAACTCATGTTTCCTGTGAACGTTAGGCCAAGGAGCTTGAGAGACGTACTCTCAGATAAAGAGTCGTTGGCCATTGCTATAGGTGGTAGAGAAGGTTTCTTGTAATTATTGAATGAAACCAGTTTTGTCTTGGCGGCATTGAACGTGACCATCCATTTTTGTCCCCATTCCACTACTGATTGGAGGTCATCCTCTAGTGTTTCTGCCATTACTTTAGATATATGTTCATTTGTTTTCCTGTCGTGCCTGCTATAGAGTGTGGTGTCATCAGCATATATACCCATCTCAGAGACAATTTTGTCGGGGAGGTCATTTATGAATATCAGGAACAGCAGAGGTCCAAGGATAGATCCCTGGGGCACTCCCGCATTTATATCATATTGTTTAGATGTACGACCGTCGAGGACAACCTGGATTTTTCTCTTATCTAAGAAGGATTTAATTATGTTAAGTATTCTACCAGTGATACCGTAAGATCTAATCTTCCTGAGGAGACCCTCATGCCATACCCTGTCAAAAGCCTTAGATATATCTAGAGCTACCGCTCTGCCCTATCCCGCTTTGTCCAGTGAATGGTATATGCGTTCAGAGATTACAGTGAGGATGTCTGCCGTGGAACGGGCTTGTCTAAATCCATATTGTTGGTCGGTCAGAAGTTTAGCATCTGTAAGGTGCTGGACTAGAGCATGGTTAATTAAGGTCTCAAATATTTTGGCAAAAAGTGGGAGGAGGCTAATAGGGCGATAATTTAATGGGTCAGTTCTTTCGCCAGAATTCTTGAATACTGGTACCACAGAAGCAGTTTTCCAACAGCCCGGAAAGCAAGATTCATTAAGGCATTTGTTGTAGAGTTTGGAGAGAACTGGAGCTACTTCGGCTGAGCACTTTTTTAATAGCACAGCTGGGATGAGGTCGATTGTCATTTAATGTTGGCCAACGTTGGGTCTCTTTGCTAGTACGTTAAATAAGTTGTTACAATAAATCAGACCTGAATGGATTAATAATACGATATATGCGTATAGACGCGTATAAATCTCTAAATGTACTGACACGTTTTCCGCATGGCGTTGAGAGAGAATCGCCTTATTTGTCGCTGGCAATAATAATTAAATAGACTTGGGATGAATGGTCATTTCGTTTTCGCTTAAAGGATGTCCGCTTCCGGCGAAACGGTGGCAATAAAAACAGTTTAAAACCCAGCCCATTCCGGATAACGTTCTTGACCTCAGGGGTCATCAAATGTCATATTGCGGACAGCTTTCTCTATCATATAGTTTTATTTAGTTCTTTTTAAAACTTAATCACTCGGGAGACACATTCATTTTGTCGTCGTATTGGCTTTTAACCAGCCGAGCTTCCTCCTGTTTTCATTTAGGCAACTTGAGGATTTTCATGAACAATTAAACTATTCCCTGACAGAATGAAGTATGCTCTGGCTCGATGTTAGATGGTACACTCCCAGTAATTATCCTCTCCTTCAGAAGGGGGATTTATTTATGGCCAGTCGCGAGAACTGCCATGCTAAGAAATGCCGACGTTGTAATCGTAGCTAGACGAGTCTTGTTGCAAAGGTTTTTACAAGAAAACACAAAGCCAAAGCTCAGTCGAGCACCTATTATATTCTAAAAGTGTGCAACCTGCCCTGAAGGTAATGCAATAAATAAAGCAAGTAATTTGTGCAGTGGTAAAATGAATAACGATCACTGATAATTACGCACGTAGAAATCTCATGAAAATCTTTATATCCCCCCAAACAGTAAGAACTTTATTTGCCTGCCCTGGTTGGTTGAACGTTTGTATTTAAAAAAGAGTAATTATATGTCTCAATCGCGCAGCACATCCGCTCGGCGAGAGGTTAACGGTTTTGATTACAATAGCAAGGGTTGTAATGCAAATCAATACTGAAGAGTAATCAAAAGACAAAAAAAACTCTCTCTCTCTCTCTCTCTCTCTCTCTCTCTCTCTCTCTTTACTGAATTAATTTCGCAATAAGACAATAATATATCACAACGTGTGTTTTATTATACTATGTATTTCTGTTGTGTTACAATCGTTTCATGATCATTTGGACAATATTGAACCTGGTTTAATTGATATATGAACTTCACCGGAATTTAATAAGTAAATTTTGGTTATATATATATATATATATATATTAGTGTTGGGACGATTATCAATCGGGAATAGTAAAAATCGAAACTTTTGGGGGTACCGGAATCGGAAAAATTATGGTCTAATTTCCGATTCCAAACCTATTCTTAAAAAACAAAATGTGGAATTATATCTAAAAATATCTCTACAATTCGCCAAAAAGGTCCAGGGTGTTCAGAAACCGTTTCTGTCTGCAGATGAGAGGGTTTAAGGCGTGCAATAGAGACGGATTCGAGAGTTTTCAAATGACTACTCGATCGGCCTCGAGATAAAATTGAAAAAAAGTTGTCCTTATAAGCCTTCCCACATTTTGGGTTATCCAATAAATGATTTTCAATAGCGGAATCTAAATTATTGTGGGTTTGGTTGGTGATAATTTTTGTTTTTATTTTTATTTCGAAAACCTGAAGGAACATGTTGTCCAATTATTGTCTCAAAATGAACGCTGGTTCGCCCGACATAGACAGCATCGCACTGACAATAGAATTTGTATATAATATTGCTAAGTTTAGTGCAAGGCAAACCATCCTTTTTGAAAGAAGAAAATGCAGGTTTAATATTGAAAACAACTCCAGGTAGAACAGGCGGAAAACAGTTGCTGATAGTGTAAGTTGATTTATGAGCGGGACACATTTTTCACCAACTAACGGCAACTTAAGATAAACAGGACACCTTAAAGGGCCAAAGATTACATCTTTATTAAATTGATTGATTTTGAATTTGATACATTTATCAATCAGGAATTCTGGGTGGTCGTTATCGATTAGAATTTCCTTATTTTTAGTAATTTTAGTATCTAGTCGACAGGGGGAACAAATAACCAAGGCCTATGTAACAACGTATAAATTAACGTCAACTTTTTTTTTTACATGAAGTTCACCACTTATCAAGACCCAAGAGCCACTCGGGGATAAGGGTTATTGTATGTACAGTAATCAATGGGATAGTGTAGCAATAGTATTGGAGAATTGATAAAGTATCATTACTTAAGGAGGCGGTTCATCAGGAATTTTTGTGTTGAACTTGAAGACATCCAGGTTGAAGTCGGGAGGGAATCAGGCAAGAGGAACAGAGTTCCATAGGCGTGCACTTCTAAGAAATAAGCTTTGTTAATGGAATCTACGTTTTGATTTAGGCACAGATAGGGATTGGGGGAAATTATTGCCGGTAATTTCAGTTAGTCGGGTGTTTTTTGAAAAATATTGGCGAGGGGGGACCAGAGAATGGAGCTCAGACGAGCACTTTCCATGGAAATAACGATAGAACAAAGATAGGCTCGCTACGTCTCTTCTGTGAGAGAGAGGCTACAGGGAAGAGAAGAGTGCATCCCCCACCAAGCCATGAAGTCTATTTTGTACTCTGTCAAGGCAGGATAGGCTTTTTTTAGCAGCTCCTGCCCAGATGTGGCAGCAGTACCCCATCCTTGGACGTACTTGGCTTTTATATAGATAGAGAATTGCATCATTAGTGAGATATCTTCTGGAGCGGTAGAAGGATCCCACCATTTTTCCAGCGACATTGGCCACAGATTTGATGTATCTGTTCCATTTCAGATCAGGAGTAAAGGTCAAACCCATAAGCTTATCAAAACATTGGACCTCCCCTAGACGAGAGCCATCCATTTCAATTGATGCCAAATAAGGATCAGAGAGTTTATGATGTAGAGATAGGAGCTTGGTCTTAGATGCATTAAAGGTAACCAGCCACCTCTTCTCCCAATATACCACGCGCTCAAGATCGGAGGAGAGAGAATCAGAGAGAACATCATCATTTACGGCCTTTGATGTGTTGCCGTAGATAATCGTGTCATCAGCATAGATATCAACGAAAGATTTTAGTATGTGTTTTGGGAGATCATTGATGTATATCAGGAAAAGAGTTGGGCCCAGTATGGACTCCTGAGGGACTCCAGCATTAATACTGTGGGATCTGATTTCTACCCATCAACCACTACTCTTATGAGCCTATCAGAGAGAAATGATTTAATGATCGAGAAAAAATTTCCAGTTATACCGTAGATGGAAATCTTGTGTAGTAGGCCTTTATGCCAAACCTTATCGAATGCCTTGGATATGTCAAGAGTAATTGTCCTAGAAATGTAGCCTTTGTCGAGAGATTCGCTAATCCTATGAGATATAACCATTAGCACATCTGCTGTAGATCTAGCAGAATGGAAACCATATCGCGTGTCGCTAAGAAGGTTATTTCTGGTGAGGTGGTTGACTAATTCTCTATTTAATATGGATTCCAGCAACTTACTCATGACACACAGGAAACTTATTGGTCTGTACTAAGAGGGAGATGACTTATCTTACAGGGCATACTGATGAGGTTTTCCAGGGTGTGGGGAAGCACTTCTCCTTAAACAGTTTGGTAAGTATGGGGGCAAGTTCTGGTTGTAATTTTTTTAACAATATAATTGGAATACTGTCGGGACCAGTTGCTTTACTGGAGTCAAGGTTCTTGATTAGCTTGGTGATCTCACACACAGATATTTGTATGTTGCATAGCGTGTTGTCTGTTATGGGAGGGAATACGCGGAGTTGATGGCCTTCGTCGCATAGGGTAGAATTTGCCGCAAAGTTCTTGGCAAATAGTTTGGCCTTGTCGGATGCTGTCGAGATGACCTCTGGCCCATTGATAATGGTTGGGATAGAACGCACGTTTCTGTTCAGGATCCTATTTGCTATTTGCCAGAACTGGTGGGAACCAAGCCGCTGCTCAGCTACTTTGGATTTAACCGATTGAGCATATAGCTCTCTTGCATATTTTATTACTCTTTTACAGTGGTTGCTGGAGGTCCTGAAAGCAGCTTTAGTCTCAGTGCATCTATTACGTTGGTAGCTATGGAAAAAGTGATTTCTGTGTTCGATGGCAGCAGCACATTCAGGGAAGAACCATGTCTGGCTGTTAGGTTTTTGTTGGAATTTTTTCGATGGTATGAATTGGTCTATGCCTACAATTAACCATTTGGCCAGGTCTGATACTATAGAGGACACATCCTTTTAAAATATGGAATAGAGAGGTAGATCAGATATGAATGTACGGAAGCTATCCGAGTCCGCCATAGAGTATCCATATACAGTACGGTGGAGAGGTTCGTCTGTAGATTTATTATCTTTCATTTTTACCTTAACTGATACGACGCAGTGGTCGGAGGATCCCAGAGGAAATAGAACGGAACATGAGCATAGCTCCGGGGAAGTGGATAGAAAAAGGTCTAGAAGGCTTGCGTACTGACCGGTAGTATCGGGCACACGGGTGGGCTCGCGAACAATTTGAGTGAGGTCATAGGCTATGGCAAAATCATGACAGAACCTCCCCTCATAATCTGTTTTATTTGAGTGGGTCAGCCATTTCACATTATTGACATTGAAGTAACCGCAAATGTGAATGTTAGCCGAGGGATGAGCAGGCAGGATGTGGTCAATTTTTTCTGATATACTCTTCAAGACAGTAACTCTGCAAATAGAGGGCAAATATAAATGCAGTGGTGTAAGCAAGTGCAACCCCTAAGCACATATAATGTAGATTAGGGTCTTCTCTGGAGATATCCCTGCCACACGGGAAGCCATCTTTAATGTAGGCACATATTCCATGCCCGTGGGGATCATAGGGGTCATATTTAGATGTTAAGTTAGAGTATCCTTTAATTATGAACTCATCTAGGGAGGTGGTCGGCCCTATTCCAGTTTTGCTTAGAAAGAATGTTAGGTTTCGTCTCCTGTAATTGGGTTTCAACCTCTGGAAGGTTAGAACGTAGACCCCTGATGTTGGAGGAGACATGATAGTAGGGGTCTACGTTAGAGGATGGGGTTCTAGGTGTATTCGTGTTTTTTCTCTTGAGATAGTTCATGTTGAGGATTTTAGGATTTGTGGAACAGGTCAGTATACTTGGTTAAAGCAGAACAGAGAGGGAAAGTAAGAGAGGAAAGACGGGATCTTTTTTTTAGGAGCAAAGAACACCATTTAATATAAAGACCGGTAAAGGTAGGTTTTCTATATACAGAAATGAGAAAACCTCTTTTGGATCTTTCAATCAATACGTCGGGAAACGAGAAAGAGTTGCCCTTTTCTATCTCCATAGTAAAAGATAAAGCGTGATGTAAGACGTTAAGACGTTTAAAGAAATCTAAACCAGGTCATGAGAAGGAAAAGCTGCAAACGTATCATCCACATAACGAAAATATGAAGCAGAGGTGCTATGTGGTAAATTGAAAATTTTTAATTCGTAAAACCCAACGAAAATGTCGGAAAGGATTGGAACTAAGGGGCTACCCATGGACACCCCATCAATTTGTTGGTACATCACGTTATCGAAACTAAACTCGACGGATTTAGTGCAGAGAGAAAGGAATTCGATAAAACACTTTTCCGGTAAAGAAAGAGGAATAAGTTCACTACGATAGAGCGCATCGCAGCAAATAGTAATAATCGATAGGCTCGTTAGTAAATAAATTAGAGATATACAACGACCAAAAGAAAGCATCGTTTTGATTGGGAGTATTTTTTCTATGATTTTGGATAAAGTAAATGAATCAGAAACACAAAAAGTACACTAGAGTGCACGGACAGATGAAAGTATCTCAGTGAGTCATAGGGCAAGGGCATGTTGAGCAGAGCCAACGATGGATAAAATCGGTCTGCAGGGAATATTATCTTTACAAATTTTAGGGAGACCATAAAGTCGAGGTCTCAAAGATCCAGTGGGTCGAATTTTCTGATAGATCTCTTTAGAGAGATAATTCTTTTTTAATAAGAAGTTCAAGTGTTTTTGCAATTTATTTTCAATATTTAAAGTATTATCGCATGTATCGACCGGACCGAGTTTAAGAAATTTAGTAGTATCATCTAAAATATTTAACATTTTACTAATATAATCAGTTCGGTTAAAGACGACCACGCCGGCACCTTTATCAGGTCTGAAAAGATAAATGTCTTTATTTTTCTTTAAATTAAGAACAGTAGAAAAATGAATTTTTTTCCAGACAAAATTCCTCAAGTAAATTAACGAGTTGTTATACGAATGTGCGATACTAGATACATTAGCTTTGATAGCTGTAAGAGTCTCCGAGGAAAGGGAGGATGTTTTAGCTGAGAAAACATCATTTCGAATTCAGTAAGGACCTCAATATCACTGATGCATTTAGGAGGAACTGAAAATTTAAACCTTTAGATAAAACCAGTTTCTCAGAGTCAGAAAAGATCACACTGGAAAGATGAAACAAGTGTTTATCCAAGTTGGTACTGTCCGAGCCAAATCTACTCCTAATTAGTAATGATAGATGCTCGTTGAATCTCTTAGTAAATTATTTTGCATTGTTCTCGTCAAGATTCGAACGAAATAAAAAAAGGACAAAAAACTATAGGTAGATTGCCATAAACGAAGACGCCTCGTTAAAAGGTATTCAAGTTGGCAAGAAAAATTTTTAATATCGTCGGTAAGAAAGACACTCTCAATAACAGAACTATGAGACAATTTGGCATGCGAGATACGTTTAGAAATATATGGAGGAGCGACATTATTTTCTAAAGAAGATTTTTAAAATGGTATAAAGTTCTTAAGGCGAGAAATTTTCTTTTTAAACTAGAAAACCGGTTGAGGGTATTCATCTGTGATCGGGTGTACCTTTTTCGAAAATAGTAATAGAGTTTGTGGTACAGAATTTACAAATAACAGAAAAAAAGAATTCTTTTAGACCTTAGACGTCTTTCGCATTCCTCATCAGGGGCAAACGATGACATTTTTGAACTTTTTTAAAAAAGAAAATATGGGGGGAGAGAAATTCAAATTCAAATTCAAAATGGAAATGGGTAGGATTAATTTACAATCATAATAAAATATGTGTACAGGAAAAAGGGAGGGAGAAGGAAAATCTTAAATGAATTAACGTGTGTTATATATAAATTCTGTACCACAAATGAACTCTTTTAATATATACATACATACATACATATCTATATATATATAAATGTAAATTTGGTTCGTTCCAAACGAATAAAACCATATTTCTACGTTACCAATTTATTTGAAATTTTCAGACAACCCATCTTTAGAGTCGAGGTATGTTTTTATGTTATTAAAATAAATTTACCTCGCGAATTATTAAAATATTAAATAAAATAAATATATTTTTTTAACCGTTACTGCGAATCTGTTCTGTTGATAAAACTTAACTTCCGGTTCGATTCATTTCACAGCCACGAATTGACGAAAGATTTCATTTTCTGTTAACTCGATAAGTAAAAAAAAACAAAAAAAAAAACATATTTCATTTGTTTATCTTCCAATTTTTTTGATTTACACATCTTTTCTTTATTATATAAGGCCAAAAAAAAGTTTGTCGCTTGCTATGCTAAAACAAAGTTTTTTTGTTTTTTATTTTTCTAATTTCAAAATATGTTGCACCATTATTGTGATGTTTAATTTGCAGTATATTTCAATTTAACTTTTATTATAAAAAGTCTGAGTTTATGATTTGTTTCCTGCAAAAAAATACCCTCTCTGAAAAAAACAAGCAAAACTAGCTGATAAAATATGTAAGCCTTCTGGGGAGCTAACCGCTTCAATATAATTCCAGAAACATATAGTGAGAAAACACGGAACATTTTATATATTGAATATACTGTATTTATAATTTTTTATTGTAGGATTCTCCTGATCTCGCGGTTCTTTTCAAATCTCAGTTGACAACATTGCATCACTAAAAAAAACACAAAATGAATGCCGACGCTCAAAGTGTATACACATTTTGACTCCTCCCTTTACTTAAAAATTCACCAAAAATCAAGAAATTAACGAATTTTAATGAAAATTGCAGTATTTTTCAAATAATGATCGCAGAATATAATGAACTAATTATTTTTACTTAACTCTTAGTGAAAATGTTTTATTTTGTTTAAACAAAAAACACCTTTACTAAAGTTATGGTTTTCAGTAGTAAATAAAAAACGCAAGAATTTATTTTTGCTTTTTTTAAAGCATCGTAATTTATAACAATAAAAAATAATTTTTACAGTAACATTACGAAAAAAGCCCCTAAAGTCCGTATTAATGAATTCGATGTAACTCGAAAAAAAAAAGTGAATTCTCGCATACTATTCAGGAACTTAAAGATTCAATTAGATTCCTATTTCAGTCACCTAAATTATTTAGGCTGAAATGAGTTAAGGAATTTATAGCCAAACCTAAATATTTTTTTTTGGTAAATATCCAGATACGCTACTACAGAACACCGACCACTCTAATTTGTTTGGGGGGGATGTGATTTATATTTTTCGTGATTTTATTCAACGTAACATATTTAAACAGCTCGAAAAACATACAGTGTTTACCGATGTATTGGAAAATTCAAGATGGCGTCTGATTCTCTCTTTAACACGGTAAGTTTCGGAAAAGGTGTTATAAATAAAAACCCAGATAAAATACTATTAAAAACTCGCTCAATATATGTTACCGTGACATAGGTTGACATATATTCGGCGGGGTTTTAATAGTATTTTGTATAGTTTTTTTATTTTCCCAAACTTACCGTGTTAAAGAGAGAATCAGACGCCATTTTGAATTTTCCAATACATCGGTAAACACTGTATGTTTTTCGAGCTGAATAAATATGTTACATTGAATAAAAACACGAAAAATATATCCAGTTTGATAGAAAAGTAACTTATCTTGCCTTTGATAACATTTATTTGTTATATATTTGTTTTTTGACAACTTTTCCGAATCTATGTGTACAGTAATACAAACCCACTATTTTCTCTCGGATTTTTGATAAAATTTTCCATGCGTGCGTCTCACGTTTGGATATAACAAAAAAAGTTTTTGTAGATTTCGGTGTGCTGAAAACGAATCTGCAAACTGTTTCCGTCGCAAAATATAGTTTTTATGATATGAAGAAATTACTTTTTCGAAAAGTAGGCGATCACTTTTCCATGTAAATTTAACTTAAAATAAGCACCCACTTAGCATCATTTATTTATCTTATTTTTTTATTTTTAAAAGCTTTCCTTGCGAAACCTACCTAAAATAAATTTGTCTAATTGTTAATTTCTTATTTTATTGGGGGGGGGGGGTAAATATGAAGAATTACTCCACCCTCGAAAATTCCTTTACAATTACCACTCTTGAAGGTTTTCGGGGTCGCTGAAAACGAAAATAACGTTTATAATTAAGGCAAACGAGTAGTTTCCAAGATATGAAGAAATGTTAGTTTAAAAAAGTGGAGGATCACTTTTCCATAATAATTAAACGTAAAATGATCACCCACTTTGTGGCCACGATTTTTTTTGTGGGGGGGGGGACTTTCTTTTTACCCTTGGAAAATACCTTAAAAACTACCTGTTTAAATTGCAAAATGCAAAAGAAATCAAACAAAAAAACTTTTTTTGCCAAGAAACACACAGAAAAATTTAAAAAAATAGCATCCATTTTTTTCTATCGAATTCATTTGCTGTTTTTATTGAAAACTATTTTCTCCCGGATTTTCGATAAAATATTCCATTTTCGTATATAACAAAAAATTTTTTTTGTAGATTTAGGTGTGCTAAAAACGAATCTGCAAACCGTTTCCGTCGTAAAAAAAATAGTTTTATGATATGAAGAAATTACTTTTTCGAAAAGTAGGCGATCACTTTTCCATGTAAATTTAACTTGAAATAAGCACCCACTTTCTAGCCAGCTGAGAAAGGGTGGGACTTTTCCCATGTTTATTGGCTAAACAGCTTTCGCTTATGCTCGCGCGTAGCATAAACGAAGGCTACGGCTGTGAAATGGAAAATAGTCCCAGAGTTCAGGGGTTATTACCATGCAAAAGAAATCAAACAAAAACCTTTTTAGCCAAGAAACACACAGAAAAATGCCCCTCTCTCAGGTGGTCAGAAAATGGGTGCTCATTCTAAGTTAAATTTACATTGAAAAGTGATCACCCACTTTTCGAAAAGTAATTTCTTCATATCATGAAAACTTTCTTTTTGCGACGGAAACGGTTTGCAGATTCGTTTTTAGTACCCCGAAATCTACAATAAAATATTTCGTTATATACGAACATGAGACGGGCCTTAAAGTAAAATAATACTGGATTTTTGGAGCAGATTTGTCATTTAGTTGTACAAATATCCTCAAACCAGGTAATCACTAAAAGGGACTCTTAAAAGTCGTAACCTGAATCGAGCAAAAGTTTAAAACCACTGATTATATCCCAGCCTACGTCACAGTAACATATATTGAGTGAGTTCCTAACAGTATTTTGTATAGTTTTTTAGTTTAAACTCATTTTCCCAAAATATCCCCAAACTTAATGTGTCAGATACAGTCTGCCGCCATTTGTATTTTTCAAATATACCGATAAACACTGCATGTTTCTGAACCGATTAAACATTATACATTACATAAAAACACTACAATCTTATCCAGTTAGGTAGAACATTTACTTTTCTTGCCTTTGATAACATTTATTTGTTATATATTTATTTTTACAACTTCTTTGTATCTGTGTTTAGTAATATAAACCCTTTTCATTTAATGTAACGTTTAGTCGGCTCGAAAAACTGTTTATCGGTGTATTTGAAAGATACAAATGGTGGCGGACACTGTGGATTACGTTAAGTTGGAGAAAGTGAGTTAAAACTAAAAAAACAATACAAAATACTGTTACAAATCCACCGATTATGTCTGCCTATGTCATGGTAACATATATTCGGTGGGTTTTTGACACTGTATTGTATAGTTTTTAGTTTTCAACTTACTTTCCCAAACTTAATCAACAGAGTCTGCAACCATTTCTGTTTTTCGAGCCGATTAAACATTTTACATTACATTAAAACACTAAACAATTATCTAGTTAGGTAGAAATATAACTTACCTTACCTTTCATTTATTTGTTTTTGACAATTTTTTCGAATCTGTGTATAGTAACCCTCCCCTCATCACTGAAATATCAATTACTAACTCACATTTTTGTATACAGAAAAAAAACACACACACAAAAAAAAACATTTAGCGTTTCAACATTTTTGCTACGTTCAGCTTTATCCACTGATTGTTGGTCGAGCCCAAGCAATGATTGACGGTAATCCCGAGGATCAGGATCCATTTCTGCAAGAGTAACATTTTTTTTTTCATTTTCTCTTTTTTTTTTTTTTAACTTTTTGGAGTGGATTGCTGTACAAAGAATATAAGAAACATGCAATTTCTCTTTTTATTAGAATTTTCCATTACACGAAATTCGGTCACAGCAACGCGTGGCAGGGTACACTAGTATATATATATATATATATATATATATATATATATATATATATATATATATATATATATATATATATATATATACAGAGAGAGAGAGGTGGAGAAGAGAGAAAAAGAGAGAGAGAGAGAGAAGTTTTTTTGTATTTTGAGTACTTTTCGATAGATAGTCTGCAAAAAGATAAAATAAATGGAAACCCTGTTTTCATCAAAAGGAAATGGAATCCTGCCGTTTTTCTAGGGTGACAGCTGCATTGTTCTACCCTATAATTGATAAAGGATTGACTATTATAAATTTGTATAAATTAAAATACATTTAAGCGTATTTTACTACCGGGTAACGCCGGTCCGCCGCCGCTATTATATATATATATATATATATATATATATATATATATATATATATATATATATATATATATATATATATATATATACGATAAACAACCACAGAATTCGCGCATAAGCCTAAAGAGTCCTAGAGTGGATGAAACGCAGAATATTCAGTGTAGCTTAATCGCGATATATATTTTATAAATTACTACACACACACACACATATATATATATATATATATATATATATATATATATATATATATATATCTGATGGTGATCTATTGGTAATATATTTAATACAAGTAGTGATCTTTTATATATATATATATATATATATATTTATGTGTGTGTGTATGTATGTATACATATATGTATATATATATATATATATATATATATATATATATATATACATATATATATTACCAATCGATCACCACTTATTATGGTTTGGAGATATCAGATGATAGCCGTTTAAATTCCACGGCGTCATTCTTGTTCTTATAATTATTTTGTAAGTTTGAGACACTTTATTCTCCGGTCAAAAATAATCAGTTCAAACCGTGAGTTCTTTTACTAAAACTCGATCAGAAAAAAAAAGAAAGAAAAACAATAAACGTTTTAAATGTTACTATTTTTTAAAAATAGTTTCTGGAAAATTACTTCAATCATTCTTAAACATGGAGGCACCATTTACGAATGATGTGCTGTGTAATCTTTTTCTACGTCCAAATTTTTACCGATTTCTTGTCGCGGCAGTATTTACCTGAATTTTAACATGATTTTTAACAGTTATATTAATATTTATAAACCGCAAATTGTACAAGTATTACTATTCACAATGGACCTGAGGTAATCTCGTCAGCATCAGACAAAGCCAAACTCTTTGCCAAGAACTTTGCAGGTAATTCTACCCTTTACGACCAAGGCCGCCAAGCCCTAATATTTCCTCCTGTATCAGAAAACACGCTATGTGATATACATATATCTGTACGTGATGTTGCCAAGCTAATCAAAAACCTTGATTCCAGTAAAGCAACTGGCTCTGACGGTATTCCAATTATAGTACTCAAAACACGTCAACCAGAACTAGCGCCCATACTTACAAAATTGTTTAAAAGTTGTCTTAAGGCGAATTGCTTCCCATCACCCTAGAAAATCTCATCAGTGTGCCCTGTATTTAAGAATTCAGGTAATCGCTCATCCCCTTCTCGGTACAGGCCAATAAGTCTCCTGTGCGTCATGAGTAAGTTGT
>NC_136500.1:40280610-40438110 GCF_053919585.1 Euprymna scolopes
TGAAAAAAATGGAGAAACGAAGCAAATACACAGAGCTAGCCATAGAGTTAAAAGGGATTTGGATGATGAAGAAAATCAAAATAGTACCGATAATAGTAGGAGCACTAGGAACAATTCCGAAAAACTTCGAAAAAAGAATGTCAGAAATTGGAATCAGAGGAATAACTGCAAAAGTACAACGACTAACGATAATAAAAACGACTGAAATATTAAGTTACAGGAAATGAAGAACACCGAAGCTGCATATCTACAAGTTCTACACCCCCATCATGCATCCCTCCATTGTTTCATCACCGTTCCCTCCCCCAATAAAAAAGTGATACCAAAGGGCCGAGAAGGGTCAAGAAGGACTGAAAGACCGAGGAGCGAGCGCTAACCATTCCTCGGCTGGACAAGCTCAAAGAGAACTGGGATCTTAGGGAGGCTGAGTGCCACTCAAATTCCAGTATAAACCAATGTCCACTACCAGCGAGAAATCAATGGTAAGCGGCTGTTGCGATGATGCAAATACATTTGCAAATACTATCGAAGGAGGTGGAGAGAGCTGGACGTCTGGGGAGACTTGTTGTCACTCAGCTTCCAGAGAACACCACAGGTTTCCAATCATATCGTTTGTTGACTTGCGTGAAAGCTCCATGTGAGCCAATAATAATAATAATAATAATAATAATAATGATAATGATAATGATAATAATAATGATAATGATAATAATAATAATAATAATAATAATAATAATAATAATAATAATAATAAGAAGAAGAATAAGAAGAAGAAGAAGAAGAAGAAGAAGCTTATTTCTTTTCTACGAAATTTGAGAAATCCTTCATCGAGTTAACTCTAAAACAGTAGAAACTAGCTAAAGATCGAAATTGACATACCCAAGTACTTTACCAACACCGGCGAAGCAGCGCATAAAAAATAATAAAAATAAAAAAACATCTGTTAAATCTCATTTCCCTTGCTTACTTTCTCTTTTCCCTTTGCTCCGTTCTTCCTACTTACAGCCATTTTGCTTACAACAGAATTCCTGAGGGAATAGTTCAGTAACAAAGGGAAATAACTGCGTCAGGTTAACATCATTGAAATATCTTCGTAAACGTAAAAAGAAGAAAGGGAGGAGTCAAATGAAGGAGGGTGCTTGTCTTTCCCCGATTCCAGCAGCGACACCTTCGTGTCATCGCAACGTCAGCAGGAAATGGAATCGAACCATGGGCTTTGTTGTTCAGGAATGAACTGACAGGCGCCGAGAATAAAAAAAGGTCTGGGTTGGCGAATTGTTTCATTGTGTAGCGGCCCTAGTCTCTTTTCACTTGCAGACAACACAAATAAAAGAAGAAAATACCCGAGTGAGTTTATTACCGCTGGTTGACGTCACTGAACTGTGAAAGGAAAAAGCAGTGATGAATAATAATAAAGATTAACAAAACGTGGAATGGCGACAAGGTTCAGAAAAAACAAACAAAAACACAACAAAGAAATGTTGCTAGTCTATTTATAGATGGGAAGAGAACATGCTAAACTTCCGATTTTATTGTCTCCCCACAAGTTACGAATTTTATGTAAAAAAAATCAGCTTCTAAAAGGGTGAACCCTAGATTGGATCTAAAATAAAAATTCGACAAAAAACATGATTTCTACAACTAAATATTTAGACGTTCTAAAAGAACCGGGATCGGTAATTGTATAGGCATAAGGAAAATATGGGGATCGTACCATTAATACACTGATGATTGCGTAAGCACGAAACACTAGTATCTGTTAATATAAAGAATAATTATTGTTTAATTATAATTATCAAGTCCATGTAAGAATACTTAATAGTGGACATTGTCTACGGAATTATATTAATTGGCAGTCAACTAACGTTTATGTAATGTTCATGACTTCCGCTCGTTCGAACACTCTAGATAGTCTAATGTATTCGTCCAAACTCTGCGTTTAATAGTTCTTAATTTCCTTCAATCCCGTGGCAATTGTTTGGTGGCCCTGACATAAAGGCTTACCAAATGGGGCAAAAGGTGGTTTGATGACTGGGTTCAAATCTCATTTTTTTTTACTACATTTTCACCCAAAACAAGGCGCATTGCCTCTTTGGTGTAGGGGACTACTATCAGGTGCAGCAACTACTGGGGCACTATGTTGGGATTTGGGCAGCAACATGTCGATTCACGTTGCACTTGAACTTCTGCATGTCAGTACAGTTGGGGAAGCAGGAACTTGGAATGGAATTCCAGAGTCTAGCGGTTTTGGGGAAGAAACTACTACGTCCAAGGATGGAATACTATTGCCATATCTGGGCAAGAGCTGCTAAAAACAGCCTATCCTGCCTTGACAGAGTACAAAATAGACTTCGTGGCTTAGTGGAGATGCCCTTTTCTCTACCCTGCACCCTCTCTCCCACAGAAGAGACGTTGCGAGCCTATCCTTGTTTTATCGTTATTTCCATGGCAGGTGCTCGTCTGAACTTCAATCTTTGGTCCCCCCCCCAATCTTTCACGAAAAACACCCGTCTAGCTGAATCCACTGTCAAAAGTTTCCCCACTCTTTATCTGTGCCTAAATCAAAACGCGGATTCCATGAACAAAGCTTCTTTCTTAGAACTGCACGCCTGTGGAACTCTGTTCCGTCTGCCTGCTTCCCACCGGACTACAACTTGGATGTGTTCAAGTCCAACGTTAACAAATTCCTAATGAACCGCCCCCTTAAGTAAACACTTCATCAAATCTCCACACTAACGTACTGTACTTGCAATAACTCTTATCCCTGAGTGGCTTCCGGGCCTTGATAAGTGGTGATCACTGTGTAAAAAAAAAAAGTAGAAAGATCTTTTACATCTAGGGATCTCTACTTGTAGGGGTGGGATTGAGCTGCCTGTCGGGTTTGTCGAGGGTGTCTACGTTGTGGGGGCACAAGTGTCTGAAGTTCGTCAGAGCATTCACCATTAAAATACTTGTAGAACAAGCAGAGGGATGCAACGTTTCGTCGATGGGACAGAGGCTGAAGCTTAGATGCCAGTTCAGGGCCTATCAGATTGGCGACTCTTTTTAGAACCTTGTCTAGGAGCGAGAGACTAGTAGCAGATGCACCGGCCCCAATGTGCAACAATACTCCATACATGGGCGAATGGTTGCCTTATAGAGGTACAGGATACTTTCAGGTGTCAGCAGTTTTCTAGCACGGTAGAGAGAGCCTACCTTTTTCGCAGCGGCCCTGGCAATGTTTTCAATATAATTGCTCCAACTCATGTTTCCTGTGAACGTTAGGCCAAGCAGTTTGAAAGATGTACTCTCAGACAGGGAGTCACTGGCCATTGCTATTGGTGGCAGAGAAGGTTTCCTGTAATTATTGAAGGAAACCAGTTAGTGTTGGCAGCACTGAATGTGACCATCCATTTATGTCCCCATTCCACTACAGATTGGAGGTTATCCTCTAGTGTTTTTGCCATTTCTTTAGATATGTGTTCGATTGTTTTCCTGTCATGCCTGTTATAGAGTGTAGTGTAATCAGCATATATACCCATCTCAGAGGCAGTTTTGTCGGGGAAGTAATTAATAAATATCAGGAACAATAGAGGTCCAAGGATAGATCCCTGGGGCACTCCCGCATTTATATCACACTGTTTAGACGTACGACCGTCGAGAACAACGTGGATTTTTCTCTTATCTAAGAAGGATTTAATTATGTTAAGTATTCTACCAGTGATACCGTATGATTTAATTTTCCTGAGGAGACCCTTGTGCCATACCCTGTCAAAAGCCTTAGATATATCTAGAGCTACCGCTCTGCCCTCCCCCGCTTTGCCCAGTGAATGGTATATACGTTCAGAGATTACAGTAGGATGTTAGCTGTGGAACGGGAATGTCTAAATCCATATTGTTTTCAGTCAGAAGTTTAGCATCTGTAAGGTGCCGGACTAGAGCATCGTTAATTATGGTCTCAAATATTTTGGCGAAAAGTGGGAGGAGGCTAATGGAGCGATAATTTGATGGGTCAGTTCTTTCGCCAGAATTCTTGAATATTGGTACCACAGAAGCAGTTTTCCAACAGCCCGGAAAGCATGATTCATTAAGGCATTTCTTGTAGAGTTTTGAGAGAACTGGGGCTACTTTGGCTGAGCACTTTTTAATAGCACAGCTGGGATGAGATCAGGTCCACATGCTTTTGAAGTGTCAAGGTTTTTTGTGATAGCGTGTACCTGAGCAGGGGTGATTTTTAGATCGTCTAGCGTGGCGTCTGTCCGGAACGGAAAGTCAGGCATGGTGGTTGGTAGGGTCCACTGTGGAGTTCGAGGCAAACCGGCTGGCAAGCATATTAGCCTTGTCGGTTGCTGAGCAAACAACCTCGTGATTGTTGGTTAGCGGGGGAATTGTTGATTGCCCATTATTTACTACACTGTTGTAGATTTTCCTAGAAGTCACGATTTCCTAATTGTCGTGCTTCGATGCGTTTTTTAGTGGTTTCAGTAAATTCTCTCTTATCTGTCGCTATTTCTTTCTTAACGTTACGTCTAGCGTCTATATACTTCTGTTTGTTTCAACTGGACTTATGTCGGTTAAATCTGCGGTATGCATGCTGCCTTTGAGCAATGGCAATTGCGCAAGTCGAAGTAAATCATTGGGGAGAGTGAGGCTTGCTATAAAATTTCCGCATGGGAACATGTGCTTCCATTGCTGTTTTGAACCGTTCAGTGGTCTCATTTGCGCACTGTTCAACAGGAAGAGAAAAAATATTTCCCCATGGTGCATCTCTGTTAAGATCTCTGATGGTTTCCCAGTCAGCCTTTTTATAATATCTCGTTGTTTTGATCACTGACTCTTCAGTTTTGGGTCTAGAATTTAGGGCGATTTCTACCATTATCACTGCATGGTCAGCGTTCCCGAGTAGGCTGTCAGCATTTGTTGTACAATCCTTGGGAACTGTAGTCAGAAACAGATCTAGAAGTGATGCTTGTTGTTCTTGCTGCTCGGGGAAACGGGTTGGAAACGTAACCATTTGTCATAGGGAGTGAAATAGAGCAAAACTATGTGTTGTGCTGCCCGCTGCATCTGTGTAAAGAATCCAAGCCAGTTTTTGTGGTGAGCATTAAAGTCACCAAATACATAGACTTGGGCGCTAGTGTCAAGGGAGAGTGCTGTGTCTATGCTGTCAGACTTTGTTTATTGTGGTGCAGTCCTGGGTCGAGGGAGAGCGGTAGAGAAAATAAAAGTAGCTAATGTTGTGTTGTATGTTTAGTCTAAAGCACATAAAGGCTTGATCGTCCGTTTCTAGGTTTGTTTCTCTAGTCAGGGGGAGGGTGTTACGAATGTAGACTCCAAGTCCGTGCATATGTCTGTCAGAATCCTTACGACAGAGTGGAAGATAGCCAGGCATGTTAAAGTAGTTAGAGGGGATGGAGTAGTGTAGGTTAGTCTCGCTTAGTGCTAAGATATCCGGGGTATTTGTTAGTAGAAATGCTTCAACATCAGCTAAATTAGTTCCAAGCCCACGGATGTTAGTGAATGCAGGCCTCAAGGGAGGAAGCAAGTTGAATTTGTTTGTCCCTAGGCCTGGTTTAAACTTATTTTTTTTATTGTACTCTCATCATGTTTTTAAAGAGTTTCAGTTAGGTAAGGGGGAGGTGAACAAGAGGTTATGCAGGGTAACAGACATGCAACACAAGTAGACCATTAGCTGACCTTTCTTCAACTAGGACTGTGACCTCGGGAAAGCCCATCGGGGATGGATGCAGGGCCCCTTTCCATGCGCGACGTGGCACTACAAACATCCCGATATTATACAACTGTTGATGGAGCAGCCGCTCCAAGCGCTACCAAAGAGTTAGGGCTACTCTACTACCAGTCGGAAACAGCAGCCAGGAACTGTCAATCCGCTACCCTCAGCCCATCAGAAGAAGATCACCCTACTCTAATTGCACAGGCATTCGTGGTACTCAAGCACTCCCAAGTGCCCAGTTATGAGTGGTGGGATGTGTCGGGAGTGGGGGAACGGCATTCAATGCCCTAGACAAGAAACAAGATCTACCACTAAGTGTTTTGTCGATTCACTTGTGATAGTGTCTCTGCGCCTGACTAATAGGCACAGAAGGAGTATGGAATCCGGCGATAGACAAAGCCTATCTACTCCTTAAGCAATTTAGGTTTGCAGACCGGTAATTTGTTTGAGTCACCAGCTCTAGGAAGGTTGTCGTCCAAGACTAGAGAGGCATCCCATCCCCTTTGGTTTAGTTTCAGAGTTTTCCTTCTCTAGACGAATAATCTGGGAAGATCTACTGGGCCCATCAGTTTGCTGCCTGGGTCCTACTCCAGGTATTTCTGCGACCCTGCGTGGTTAGTTAATGTTACAGGGTTAGTTTGTAGAGGTTATATATCTAATGAATAGTTACACTCCTCAAAGTGATTTAGGGGCATGCAGTGGAAGCGGCTTTGTGGGGAGGTTTGTTAGAAAAGCGTTAGTGCGGATTAGGACTCTTACCTTATGACCGGCAGGAATTGTCACACCTACGATAATGATTGAGTAAGCATGCAACAGTGGTGTTTGTATGTATAAAGAATATATATATATATATATATATATATATATATATATATATATATATATATATGTCACGTCATGTCATACGCTACTGGTACCATGTAACCAAGTACTACCTGCCTCATGGATGGTCGGGTCACCGGCGACTAAACTGGTTCCCCCACCAGACTTGTTTGATGAGGAGGGTGGCTAGTCCCTGAAGGATTAAAACAAAACCTTCCAAAAAGCGAATGAATCCTTTTTCGGGGTCAACGGCCAACTAGCACCGTGTGTGTTTGTGTGTATGCATGTGTGTGTTGGGGTGGAGAGGGCTCCCGTAAGCCGTGGTGAAGGTAACCTTTCTAGGAGAAAGAAATCTCTGATTAAAAAAAACATAAAGCGGGAGACCAGTACCCGCATTAAGCTGGTCTGCAGTTTAACTTGTTGCTGGCTATCTTGCTGTTGCTTGTTGCTGGATCTCAACATTTTGAACCGAGAGAGAGACTTAGCTGTCGTACAAAGCTAAGACTATGTAACATCATCTGTGTATAGATACTCCCTTTGTCTATTAAAATGGTCCTGTGGCGATGGAAGTCATTTTTGGGCTCATGAACTTTAAGTGTTTGAAGAAGTGGCACTCGTCTGACAATCATATATATATGTATATTGAGAGAGAGAGAGAGAGAGAGAGAAAAGAGAGAGAGAGAGAAAGAGAGACAGAGGGAAATAGATAAAGAGCGTAAGGGAGGAAGCCAGAAAAACAGCAAAGCAGATAAAGAGAGGTGATAGATATGAATCTAGGAAAGCTCGTCCCCGGAAAACTCGTCCGCGGAAAACTCGTCTCCGGAAAACTCGTCTCCGGAAAACTCGTACCCGGAAAACTCGACCTCAGAAAACTCGTTCCCTTTTGCTAGGTTGGAAAACTGGTCACTTATTGAATAAATACGATTTAAAACACATTTTATGGCCGTTCTTCAAGATATTGTCGTTAAAAGAGAATACACATCCCATAATATTAAAAAAAAACATATCTTTATTTGTTTACTGTTGTTTTAAAAAAATTAAATTAATTTTTCTATGTTTTCGTTTTCTACCTAGCTTTTAAATTTTTTAATCTTTCAACTTATTTTAAAGAGTTTATTTAGTTAAAAAAAAGTAATGTCGAGTGTTACTTATGAACAAAAAATGTCCGACATAAGAGGATCACGTTGTAGGAGGATAATTGCTCAAAAATAGAAAATTAAAGAAAATATTAAGAAAAATATAGTTTTAAAACGAGCCCCCCTCCCAAAAGAAAATAAATTTGTATATTTTTAGGTAATAATGCACATCCCATAATATTTAACAAAAATATTTTTACATGTTTATTGTTAAAAAAAAATTAAATTGATTTTTCTAAGTTTTCGTTTTCCACCTAGCTTTGTAAGTTTTTGGTGTTTAAACTTATTTTCAAGAGTTTATTTAGTTAAAAAGAAATAACGAGTAATGTCACACTCGGCATTACTTAGTAAATAATTTTTTAACAAAAAATGTCCGAAAATTAAAGAAAATACTGAGGTAGATATAGTTTTAAAACGAGCCTCCACCACCTCCAAAAGAAAATAAATTTGTATTTTTTTAAGTACTGCACAAGTGCCCCCGAAATGACTTTTAAACGATACCCTCGCCTTCTGGCTTTAGAAATAATAACGTTATTATTTCAGCGCGGTACGAAAATTACATAAGACCGTGTTTCCTTTTTTTGTTGTTTTGTAATAACACAAGAGTTATTTAAACTGAATTAATTCTTCTAAATAAAATAATTGCTTTCTTTGATAATACATGTTTTCTTTCTTTATTTTTGTTTCGTAATGACACAAAAGTGTTAAAACTAGAGTATTTTTTAAAATGAATATTTGGTTTCGTTTTTCGTATCTTGACTCCGTGATCAAGTTTATTTTTTTCAAGTAAGAGTTAAAAATAATTTTAAAAAATATTATGGGGTGCATAGTCTCTTTTAAAAACAATATCTCCTTCAAGAACGGTAATGAAATGTGTTTTCAATGGATATTTAATCAATAAGGGACCAGTTTCCCTACCTAGCAAAAAGGGGGGATTTTTCCGGGTACGAGCTTTCCGGATACGATTTTTCCGGGTACGATTTTTCCGGGTACGAGTTCTCCGGAGACGAGTTCTCCGGAGACGAGTTTTCCTGGGACGAGTTTTCCGGGCACCGATAAATATATATAATAAGAAAGAAAGAAAGCTACATACATAAGTAAATACGAAGAATATGCAGATTATAGCACGGTAGTAGTTTCAAAGAGGCCAATACACAATTTCAAATTTCACTTAAGTCTAATATTTAAAAAAAAAAACTAGATATGTACTTTTTAATTAAAAAATAACTTAACGTGAGAACAAAATAAACATGCATAACTATTTAAATAAATAAGTTTAATAAAAAAAACCTTAAGATTATTGAGATAAAGAGTATCGGAGCAGACACTAGACTTTACTCTTAGCATAGGTGGTTAATAATTTGACGATCTGTGCGTGACAAGTTCGAATCATGTCGACTTTACACATCACATTTACTAATGGTTGTTCGCAAACTTCACATGGTTTCTTCTGTGAGTCCCTGATTCTGAAAAGAATTGAAGAATTGAACTTCGATATCCGTCGTAGAAAGAATTAATTCAATACTTAAAAAAAAAAACTTAATTATTCGTACGTCTGAGAGTATCCTGTACCTCTACAAAGCCACCATTCGTTCATGTATGGAGTATTGTTGTCATATTGGGGCTGGTGCATCTGCTACTAGTTTCTCACTCCTAGACATGGTTCAAATAAGTCGCACACCTATTAGGTCCCGAACTAACAGCTAGGCTTCAACCTCTGTTTCATTGACGAAATCTTTCATCACTTTGTTTATTTTACAAGTATTTTAATAATAGGTGCTCCGACGAATCATAAACCCTTGTGCCTCTTCGACGTAAATACCCCTGACAAACCTGACAAGCAGTAAAATTCCACCCCTATACAGTGGAGATCCCCAGATGCCAGAAAGCCCTCTACTCTAATAATTTCTTCTCAGAACTGCTAGACTTTGGAATTCCCTTCCGGGTTCCTGCTCCCCGACTGTACTGACATCCAAAAGATCAAGTGAAATATAAAGAGTCATCTTGCTGTTCAACTCCCTACATAGTATGCTTGTAATTTATGTCTCAAATTTACATCAAAGTGGCACTGTGCCTTGTTTGGGGTGAAAATGAAAAAAAAAAAAAAAAAAAAAAAAAAAAAAAAAAGAACTGTTCTCAGCTTAATAGCTATTTGCACAACATCCTAAAATTTGTACAGAATTTCGAGCTTCATTCAACCAACATTCGTAGATTATTCTCGTCTCGTCAGCCATGACCAGGTGAAGGTCATCTTTAATCTATGTTGTATTCTTAGTGTCACCTCTATTAAAGATTGAATCTTTTACACCCGGAAGACTTTGACTTCAAACTGAATATACTTGGTACTTTATCCGTTGTGACAAAGGTCCCGATGAGAACAGTAGTCCGAATAGTAAAAAAAAAAAATCGTACAAATTACGAAACATCTTTCATTCAAATGATTAACGTAAGCATAGATAATAGTTTTGGCATACTTTACCAGAAAATTATAATATAATACCCTTTGAGACAATGTAACTCCCGCAAAAAAATATTAAAGCAAAAAAATGCATAGGTTTTACAACCACTACCCTATCACACCGCCTCACCATGCATCTCATAAAGTCTAGCTAAATTAATCAACATTTACAAAAATATAACAAGCCTTCGATATAAGACAAATCCTAGTTAAGAACACTAAAATAATACGTTCTGAAATGATTATAAATTCATTAAAAATACTCGAAGTTATGTACATCAAAACTCAACAACCTACAATTAATAATATTACCTATGAAACTAATAATAATAATAATTTTAAATATTTAATGTAATACAATTTTATCCTGCATCACAAATTTTGGCATCATATAATACTTCATAGTGACGTATATATATGTATATATATATATATATACAGTTGTGCCCGATATTATTCATACCCCCCCCTTGAAAATTGAGTTTATTAGGTGTAACTTTGTTAGAATTTATTGTTTACGTCCATATTGATACATATTCTTAATAAACCTCTTCTGATCATTTTCGTCATCTTAAAATCTCGGGATACTTGTAATAAAAGAAATATACAGCTATTTATAAAATCTGCAATGTTCAAAATTAATCATACCCCCTTATTTTTTCAGTATTAATCGAGTTTCTGACTGTTTGTTTCCTGTTTGATTCTTATTTTGAATGCTTTTATACAACCTTTGATTAATTTCATTTCGTTTTTTTGCATTTTATCAGAAATTAAAATGATATCAACTGAAAACCAATAAAAGAATAAAAATTATTAGAATGGGGAAGAAAAAAGAGCTTAGTAATGATCTTAGGACTAAAATTGCGAATTCACATAAGGATGGTTTAGGTTAAAAGTCAATTTCCAAGAAATTTGAGGTCCCTACAGCAACAGTACAGAGCATCATCAAAAAATTCCAGAGCCACCACACAACAAACAACTTGATTGGTAGAGGAAGGAAAAGGAAACTGTCTGCTAGAGCCACCAGGAATATTGTAAGAAGTGTTAATGCAAATCCAACCACCACTACTAAGGACATTTTAGAAAATCTGGAGTCTTCTGGCATAAAAATATCAAGGCAAACATTGCAAAGGACTCTGCATGAAAATGGTCTGAAAGGAAGAAGACCAAGAAGGACTCCATTGCACACCGGAAAACACCTTGCAGCACGTCTAAAGTTTACTAGGAACCATGTGAATTCTCCAGAGTCCGTTTTCTCAAGTATTTTGTGGACTCACGAAACAAAAATTGAATTGTTTGGCCATATGGATGCTTCTTACGTTTGGAGGAAGAAAGGAGAAGCTTACAACCCAAAGAACACCATACCCACGGTGAAACATGGTGGTGGTAGCCTAATGTTTTGGGGCTCCTTTTCGGCTAGTGGTCCAGGTAGTTTGGTCAAGATAGATGGAACCATGAAGAAGGAGCAATATTTGGAGATACTCCAGAAAAAAACATTAGACAGGATGCGGAGAAGCTCCATTTAGGACTAAACTGGGTCCTTCAACAGGATAATGATCCAAAACATACTGCCAAAATAGTCAAGAAATGGTTTGAGGATAATCAAATTAATGTTTTGGAATGGCCTAGCCAGAGTCCCGACCTGAACCCTATCGAAAACCTCTGGCACATATTGAAAACTGAGGTTAAAAAGCGGAAACCTAGAAGTTTGAGGGATTTGGAGAACTACTGCATTGAAGAATGGTCAAAAATCAGTGTTGATGCTTGTAAAAACCTTGTTGATAAATATCCAAAACGGTTACAGGCAGTTATTAAGAATAAAGGGCATGCTATTGACTATTAGTAAGAGAGGTATGAATAATTTTGAACTAGTGCCATTATTGCTTTTCTTTGTATAATGTTTCAAACTTGCATAATTTATTTATTTGTTGAGTTTAAATTAAATGCTTATGCTTGATTTATTGTTTGAAATCCCTTTAATATTGTCTACCTTCTGGTTTGAGCAATAATCTTATAGAAATCTCAAAGATCCGAGGGGTATGAATAATATCGGGCACAAGTGTATATATATATATATATATATATATATATATATATATATATATATATATATATATATAATAGCGTCCATTCGCAGCTGAACATTTTGCTAACTACATTTCATTTCCTCTGATGATATGTGCCATTGTTGAAAATCCATGGATTAAGGAAATTAAAATAACCCCTTCTATATATTCCTTTTGTCAAGCAATAAATTCTTAAATCGAATATATGTCTCTATATGTTGTTTTTATTGAGAATTTAAAATTTAACCACGAAACATATATATATATATATATATATATATATAATATTACTTACATATATACTACCCTGTTGATTTACCCTTATATGTTGTACCTACTTTTAATTACTATATTATCCTGTTCCTTCATTTTCATTTTATATCTAAATATCATTAAACCGATCTTTCTATATTTGCATTTTTTGATAATTCCCATTCCTCTCCTATTCTGATGAGGAGCATTTAGCTCCGAAATGTCATGGCCTAGATTGATTTTTGTTTAATTTTTCTTTAAATTTTTCCTTATAATTTTTATGATGTAATAAAGTCATTTATAACTTTTATTCCTCATCTTTCAGGAATTGTTTTGGTTTGCTCTTTCTTATCGTGTTGAGCTTTTCTTGCCTTGCTTAGATTTGTTTGTTAAAGGTTTGTTCTTTGATAACACACTTATTTTATTTTATATGAAGAGAGAGAGAGAGAGAGAGATAGAGAGAGAGAGAGAGACAGATATATACCGGGGGAGACAGAAAGAGAGAGAGAGAGACATATAAAGCTTGATAAAAAAAGGAAAATAAACAAAAAAGAATGCGATAGAAATCTTAGTAAAAAGAAAAAACGTAACTAGAACGTTTTACGACGTAGTTAATAATAAAAAAACATAAACAATAAAGAGTTGAAAATACGGTCAAAGAGAAAAGGGCTTAAAGTAAAAGACGCTGTAAAAAAAAAAAAAAAAAACATTATCACGCTCCTAAAAAAAATGCAAAGAAAATCAAAAAAGAAACAATGTGTATTTTTCCGCTCAAAGAATATCCGAATACAAAATGGCGTTTCGTTTTTAACGATGTATTAGAATCAAAGAAAGTTTTCGCTTGAAGTAAACATTTTAGATGAAATGTCGACTTTATGCTTCGATTAATCGGTTGAATCTGCAATTTAGGTCTTAAGTCGTTTATATTATTCTATTAAAAAAGAAAAATTTACACATGAATGTTGAGAATTCCCATCTTTATGTTCTTTTTATTAGGTTTTTATGCAACCGTTTCATTCCATGAACTTTAAATTTAAAAAAAAAAAAAAAGTGATGCAACGTAGTTTCGTAATATTGCACACATAAATACATGGTTTTATTTTATACTGCGACTAATCTCCTGGATGGTTGTTTGGTTGTTTTTGTTTTACGGCATATCAACCTTTTTCAGGTTATTTAATCTAGTGATTTTGAGGAACGAATTTTTGATGGAGTATATTTGTTTTTAAGTCGGATTCTATTTAACCCATAGTTAGGACCCTAACAGGTACTACCACTCCGGGTCAGAGTGGACCTGGGAGCAATGGCAATTAAAGGGTGGCTCTACACTCTTCAAGGCCAGCAAGCTGGGAGTCACCATCGGATATAGTTTTAGGTCATATCCAGGACCCTTCCGGATGGGATAACTAATAAACGATCCTATCACTTTGACTGTGTGGTGCAGGGGATATTATTTAGAAAATGAACATATATGCAGACGATACTACTCTCTGTTCTGTTGTTGTTTCTCGCCTATCTCTCTCAGATCAACTGAAATATGCAAGTCACAAACCTGGATACAAAACAAATATTCCTGGCACATTGCAAGTCACAAACAGTCAGCAACTCTGCTACAGAATCATCCCTCACTCGGAATACACTTAAAATGTGGATCGGTCTGACGAGACATTAGGCACCGCCAAAACTGGGGGGGCAGGTCAGTACTTTTTGACGGACCGTCTTTTTAAAAATCTACCAAAAATCAGGTAATTATCCGATCAATACGAAATTTTCAGCGATTATTAGGAGAAGAATGAACTTTATAACAGTGTACTTATTTTTCATAAACGATATTTATATATATATATATATTTGCTTACAAACCCCCCCTTGTTTTGAAGTGGGAACAAATATGCTTAAAATAATCATCTGAAACTGAAATCAACATATTGTGTTGTTGTAAGGGACAGAATTATAGATTAAAAAAAAATTGTTTGCATACCTTATTTTGACGTCTGAATATCAGAACTTCAATTGTGTTTAATTATCCCGCTTTTGAGTTTTGAAGTGTGAAATTCGGTGAATATGTTAAGTAAAATAATTAATTTAAGTTAAGCAAAACAAAAAAAAATTTTTTAATATTTATACGAAAAAAGCTATTTTAAAATTTTTGATAACTAAATTAACAATTTTTTTTTAGCGAGCCGAATAATGCATGACCATTATTAAACAGGGCATGCTTTGAATAATCGATACAAAAAAAAAAAAAATTCGATAAATATTGTGCCCTTTGTGTTAAAAATAGCATAATTTTTTTCGATCCCGTTTGAAAACGTTTGCCGCCTTTCGACTACCGTGGACCAAACGCGCTGAAATAATTTTTTTTTATTCTGCTTTAAATTGCCCCCCCCCCATTTTGGGGAGCCTGGCCCCCACACACATACACATTAAAAACCAAACGCATACAAATGGTCACCCATCTGGTACTGGCCAGCCTCAGCTTAATAATACATTGAAATTTTCGTCACTGAAAAATAAGTTTTTTTTGGCCTTTTTGGTCTTCCATAGTTTGCTTTTTATCAAACGAAAACGTAAACAGAGTCGATCGGAACTCTACGTCAACGCGAAATATCTGGTTACCTATATGAATAAGTGGAATTATTTGAAATTCAGGTACTTATATTATAATATTTTTGCATATTCTCTTAGAAAATCATCCTAAATCTTAGTTAGACAATAAATAAATTAATTAATTATTTAAAAAACCCTTTTTTTTTAAATATTTAAGTACGTTTTTTGTGCAAGACAAAAAATGTCAATTGCTAACTTTTTGGGAAAATTTAACATTTAAAATTGAATTAAAAATAGTAGAAAAAGTTTTACATTATTCTGTTTTCTATATGATAAAATTCAGGGTTTTATCTTTCTGGAAAAAAAAAGTTACTCAGAAATAATGGATTTTAATAAATGTAATTTCCTTTTAAAAAACAACAACAACTTGATTTTGCGGCCATTTTTGGCGGTGCCTACGAGACATCTTCGGGCTATAAAACAATTACGTAATCGCGATCATCTTCGTAAACGAGGGGCGAAAATTTAACAGACAATATTAAGAAATATTTTGTTTCTGTTGTAAAATTAGTAAATAAATATGTTAATATGTTTAATAAAACAGAAGAAAACCGTTTACAATTAAAATTTAAAACAAAATTTATTTTTGTAAGTCAGTGTTTCTTATTGTTTTTTTGTGTGAACTAATAAAGGCGGCTAACCAAGAACAAGCACCAGGAAACTACTACTACTACTAATAAAGGTAACGCTTTGTAATAAACACAAAAAAATGTATAATAAATTAAATATACTTACTTTTTTTATCCTTCAGGTGTAGCATATTCCTCAGCATTTATAATAAACGGACAGTTCAAATAATCTGGATTTACAGAGTTATATCCCGCTTTAAATTTACTTATCTCGCATACACAGCTGAGTAGAAGTTGCCAGAAATTACGCCATTGAATTTGGGATGGCGCTTGGATTTTCTATAATCTATCTATTATGAATTTCCTTAGGTATCATATCTACATTTAGTTACGTGATATATACTTTATATAAACATAGTAAAAAAAATGTGTACTTTCTCAGCCTGGAATCCTAACCCTAAAATGTTATTGTTACATATTTTTAACCTTTACTCACAAGTTTTTAAAAAACGGTCAAGAAATCCTACCCAATATAAAGGAATCGCATCAGAAGTGTCGGTTCTAAATATGTGGTTAGTTTGGCCTTAAGTCAAAAGTTTAACTGTGGTGCCGCGGTACACATACAGCCGTATAGACAACTTCCAAAATTCTTAATGATTCGTTTCTTATTTTTTAAGTGTTTTAATATTTTGTTTGAGCTAGGGATGGGGTATCAACTATATATATATATCATATCAAAGAATTTTTATTATTCTAAGTAAGAACAAAGAATGCTTTAGAAAGTTAATCTCCTTAACCTAAGCTTAACCTTAATAATTTTATTATTTTGACTTTAACTTTCCATGTCTCACTGACTTTAGCAAATAGGGTGCATACCTCATAAATATTTGGTAATATTTTCTCTCCTCTGATGCGATGGTAGACATCGAAACCCTATAGGTTAAGGAGATTAACTTTCTAAAGCATTCTTTGTCTTGCTGAGAATAATAAAAATTCTTTGATATGAAATTCATTTCAATGAGATTTTTTTGAAATTCATTGAATTACAATTTAATTTATTTGCTCTATCTTGCATATCGATCAATTCTTGTTTAGATGGGATAACTTATAGAATATTACTGCCAGTAATATTTTGTAAACCTTACAATCTCACGTTTCCATAACAACTGATTGTTAAATAAAAACTATTCTGAAGAATATATATATATATATATATATATATATATATATATATATATATATATATATATATATATATATACGAGAAAATTATTGCGGTTTTTAGCATTTAAATTAAGATGAACATATCTCGGCCACAATAATTTTTTGATAGAAATAAGCACGATCATAATCATCATCCGTGATGAAGTCGCTGAAGGTGTTTTTGAAATCGGTAATTTTTTTAAGCTTTGCTCATGCAGAAAGATGTCAAGATTGCTTGAAAAAGTCAGTGGGTAAGACGTCTGTAGAGTAGAGCGAATGAAACAGAGTTTCGTATCCCAATTAGTTCAACTTCTGCAGGGTTGGTTTTGCATTTTCACGCTCATGCTTATAGACACATGTTTCTGGGCATCACCCGTTTTCAGCATGACTAAACTGTCGACAAGGATTGAACACGTATGAACAGCTCGAGTGGCAGCCTGATGTTTTACCACAAGGCCACAGTATCTCGTCAAATTATATACACGACTTTTATTTATATTTGAATAAAAATATTCAAATGTTTAATAAATAATAATAATAATAATATATATATATATATATATATATATATATATATATATATATATATATATATATATATATATATACGTTTTATTTTTTATTACCATATTTTCTGTTTAGTTACATTATTGTTTCAGCCACACGACCGTTTTTTGGCCGACAGCTTCCTCAGACTTTTACAGAAATTCTGAGGAAGCTACCTGTCGGCCAAAAAACGGTCGTGTAGCTGAAACAATAATGTAACTAAACAGAAAATACGGTAATAAAAAATAAAACGCTAAAAAAAGCAGCATCGTTTATAAATACAATCTACCGACTGTGCGGGATCATGCCCCATTATAGTGCAAAAATATTGTAACACAATTCTGTCTCCTGATGAAATTGGCAGCATTTCTTTGACACAGACGTTTGGACTGCTGCTATAAATCATGTCCCCTTTCTGAGTTTGACAGGTCATTGACTTTAAAATGATTTTGAACAATGAAGAGTTGTTCTTAGAGTTGTTCCATTCGCTGGTCCACACACATTGTGTAGTATGTATTTATAGTATATATATATATTTACTAAACTTTAGAAAGAAAAAAAGGTAAAAGTCAATAAGTTAAACATAGTTATTTCCCTTATACTATAATTTACCTGACGTTTACTGGGTACTATATAATTAAAAATAAATATACTAACCACACCTTTCTGCGGTCCTGATCTCTTTCTGCAGTCCTGTCCTCTTCTCTTCCACCATCTTGAATATACGTTTGTTTTCTTTTTTTTGAAAAGGAAAGGTACCTTTCTCCCGAAATTAATCAAAGTTCCATACCACCGACGGACTTAATATACACCGGCCATACCAGCAACTTGCTTATAAAATAATTATACATCGGTGAGGAATGATAGATGAATAAACAGTTAGACATTTCTCTTCTCAAACATACCTATCTACTTGTTTGTTTTTCTTTTCTTTACTCTCATGATTCCGGTCTTTTATCATTGTTTTTGTCTTTTAAAATTTCCATATATATATATATATATATATATATATATATATATATATATATATATATATATATATATATATATATAAAGAGATAGATAGATAGATAGATAGATAGCATCAAATATGGGAGGTTAGCCAGTATATGGTTTCGTTTTAGGCCTTTCCGTTCACGGCACGCTTAAAAACGTTTAAGTTATTCTGGTCACTCAGAACAACTCTCACAACACAACGGATTGGCGTTGATCGTCTACATAGGGACAGGGTTGGTTGTTTGCTTTACCTTATTGCATTCTCTTCCTCGGGGTGTCCCTGGTGACAAAATCGATCTTCCTGAGTCGGAAGGTAACAGCACACGCCCCATTAGGTTAATCACCACGCGCTGTCACTCGGACTTATGGTTAACTCCTGCAACTAAAGACGTATCCTTCCCTACAGCAATCATGAAAAACACCAAATTATATTACGATGTTACAAAAATTAATTTATAAATTATATTACAATGGTAAAAAATTAATTTATCAATTCTATTACAATAGTACAAACATTAATTTATCAAGTATATTATGATGTTACAACAATTAATTTATAAATTATATTACAATGGTACAAAAATTAATTTATAAATTATATTACAACGTTAAAAAATAATTTATAAATTATATTACAATGATAAAATAATAAATTTATCAATTCTATTACAATGGTACAAACATTAATTTATCAATTATATTAAAATTGTACAAAAATTAATTTATCAATTATATTGCAATGGTACAAAAATTAATTTATCAATTATATTACAATGGGACAAAATTAATTCATCAAATATATTACAATGGTACAAAAATTAATTTATCAATTATATTACAATGGTACAAAAATTAATTTATCAATCATATTACAATGGGACAAAATTAATTTATCAATTGGACGATAATGGTACAAAAATTATATTACACTTGTTATCAATTATATTATAATGGTACAAAAAATAATTTATCAATGATACTACAATAGTACAAAAGTATTTTATCAATTATATTACAATGGTACAAAAATTAATTTATCAATTATATTACAATGGTAAAACATTAATTTATCAATTATATTACAATGATACAAAACTTAATATATCAATTATATTACAATTGTAAAAATTAATTCATAAATAATTTTACAATGGTACAAAAATTAATTCATCAATTATACTACAATGCTACAAAAATAAATTTATCAATTATACTACAATGGTACAAAAATTAATTCATCAATTATATTACAATGGTAAAAAATTAATTTATCAATTATATTACAATGGTACAAAAATTAATTAATCAATTCTATTACAATAGTAAAACAATTAATTTATCAATTATACTACAATGGTACAAAATTAATTCATCAATTATATAACAATAGTATAAAATTAATTTATCAATTATATTACAATTCTACAAAAATTAATTCATCAATTGCATTACAATGGTACAAAAATAATTAATCAATTATACTACAATGGTACAAAAATCAATTTATCAATTACAATACAATGACACAATATTATTTTATAAATTATATTACAATGGAACTAAAATTAATTAATCAATTATATAACAATAGTACTAAAATTAATTTATCAATTATATTCAATGGTACAAAAATTAATTCATCAATTATATTACAATTGTAAAAAATTAATTCATCAATTATATTACAATGGTACAGAAATTTATTTATATATTATATTACAATGGTACATAACATTTATTTATCAATTATACTATAATGGTACAAAAATGAATTTATCAATTATACTACAATGGTATAAACATTATTATATAAATTATAGTACAATGGTATCAAAATAAATTAATCAATTATACTACAATGGTACAAAATCAATTTATCAATTATCTTACTATGGTATAAATATTAATTTATCAATTATACTTGAATGGTACAAAAATTACCTCATAACTTATACTATAATGGGACAAAAATAATTTATCAATTATATTACAATTGCACACAAAATTATAAATCAATTATACTACATTGGTACAAAAATGAATTCATCCATTATATTACAATGCTACAAATATTAATGTATCAATTATATTACAACGGTACAAAAATTAATTCATCAATTATATTACAATGGTACAAAACGTAATTAATCAATTATACTACAACGGTACAAAAATCAATTTATCAATTATACTACAATGGTACAAAATAATTTCATTTATTATACTACAATGGTACTAAATGATTTAATCAATTAAATTACAATAGTACAAAAATTAATTCATCAATTATATTATAATGGTACAAAAATTAATTTATCAATTATATTACAATGGTACATAAAATTAATTCATCAATTATACTACAATGGTAAAAATCATATTACAATGGTACAAAAATTAACTCATCAATTATATTACAATAGTACAAAAATTAATTTATCAATTATATTACAATGGTACAAAAATAAATTAATCAATTATACTACAATGGTACAAAATCAATTCATCAATTATATTTCAATGGCACAAAAATTAATTTATCAATTATACTACAATGGTACAAAAATTAATTTAGGAATTATATTACAATGGTACAAAAATTTATTAATCAATTGTACTACAGTGGTACAAAATAAATTCATCAATTATATTTCAATGGCACAAAAATTAATTCATCAATTATATTCCAATTGTACAAAAATAAATTAAGCGATTATACTACAATGGTACAAAATTAATTTATCAATTTTCCTACTATGGTATAAATATTAATTCATCAATTATACTAGAATGGTACAAAAATTAATTTATCAATTATACTACAATAGTAGAAAAATTCATTTTTCAGTTGAATTACAATGGTACAAAAATTAATTCATCAATTATACTACAATGGTATAAGAAATTATTCATCAATTATATTACAATGGTATAAAAATTAATTCATCAATTATGCTACAATGGTACAAAAATTAATTTATCAATCGTATTACAATGGTACAAAAATTATTTATCAATCGTATTACAATGGGACAAAAATTAATTCATCAATTATACTGCAATGGTACACAAATTTATTTATCAATTATATTACAATGATACAAAAATTACTTTATCAATTATACTACCATGGTTCAAAAATTAATTTATCGATTATATTACAATGGTACAAAAATTAATTTTTCTATTATACTAGAATGGTACAAAAAAGGTGTGAATGTACGTACTTGTGTTTGAATCGTGAGGCCCACAGACTGTCCGAAGAAATAACCTATTTACTTATAATAAATGTTGATAGTCGTGGAATTATAACAGACTCAAACAAATGGGTTCGTCTTTTCTTTCATTCTTTTAATATTTTCCGCAATAGTCTGCTGATATGTGGTATGGAGGCGGCCTTTGTCAGCGATAATGTCAAAGCGATTAATTATCCAGCAGCAAAGTTATAGTAAACCACAAATCTATTTTTTGTGTAAGTACCATATAGACAAAGTATCGAATCAGGGCTCTTTCAATTCGCTACAGAGAAGAGATGACGGCGGTATTCAACATCTGTGTATATTTCAGTGGCCAAGAGCTTCGAGATCTTTTCTCTAAAACTCTCAATCAATTCTGTTGAACTCACTGTCTTCTCTCAACTGTCTAAAATCGCCCGCCCATAAGCTTTTATAAGGAAATGACGGGAGAGGAATTGGGTTCTCAGGTCCAATCCTTGGGAGATGACCTCAGGGCCAGATTCTGCTCCCGGTCGTAGTCTAAACAACTTTTCACTATCATCACTCAAAATATATTGTTTTCTTAGTAAAACAATGTTAGTATCGCTATATTATTATCAATCCAAAATCCGCTAACTGAAGCTATTTTCCTTGATTTTAGTTGCATCATCCACCAAACAAATAAAGTCAGCTAAGCAATTGAGAATTGCCCGGAATTATTCCCATAATAGCTGCTCTAACTTAGCTCAATTATAGCCGTTATTAATGTAAAATTCGATTACCATCGTTTGCCGAGTCACCTTCGCCCCATTAGCACACCTAGCTTCCAAAAGAAATAGTGCGGTCTAACTCAGCAATAAACTTCCACATCACCGACACCCTGTGGTCAGATTGGTCGTTCCGCAGTCGCTGATATACAACAGTCATCGCCACGATATCGCTTAGCAACGTCCACAAGTTTATACAGGGTATTCCTTCGACTATCAGTTCACTTTCAAAAAAATAAAAAAATTCATGTAACATGCACTAAACATGTGAAAGTTCTTATATGTCCATGCAATAAAGGATTATATATGTATCATTGTGTATTTCATTATTAAAAGCAAAATTCAGTTTTTATCAAGGGCGACAACTCGCCTTCTACTTTTACTTTTTTTTTATTTTACCTTAACGCCCCTTGGACTATTGTCTGGTTTGGTCTGATCTGGAGTTTTACGCTGTAAGTTCGTCAAAAGTTCTTTTTTGTCTGTAAAGAAAAAACAAAACAAAACAAAAAAAACAAAAACAAAAAACAAAAACATAGCAAAAACCAAAAGAAAAATGGTTCTTTTTCTCACAATTATCAATCTCTAGACTATTGTATTTTCGTGGAGGAAAGTTCATTATTCTACAGTTGATATTTTATTTATTTATTTTTCTTTGCTGAAAAAGAGAAAAAGAGAGAAAAATATGCAAAGTCAATTTTATTTGCTTCATCCTTTTTATCCGCCGGGAGCTGGCGAGACAAGGTGCTTCTGTCGTCTTGAGCTGCATCAGATCAGCATCTGTTTTGGTTGGGGTCATCTCGGCTTCAGATGACTTCTGACGAGTACTACCTTCGGCGCTGGCGTGGGCAGCTTGAAGGCGTTTCTTACTCTCATGCTCGTTCACTTGTTCCTTACAAACCACACAATCGTTACTAACATCGCAATCAGAGCACTATCATGCTCACCAAGCTTCATGCCATTATTCCCCCATAGGAGAGAACCTTTGCCCCATTAACATCCCGGTATTCGAACCTGGTCTTCAATTCTCCCAATTTTTACCTTCCATTTAATATTTCATTGGCTGGTAGCACTTCATCACACACACGCCGTGGCCTCATGTCAGCCATTGAGCTCTTCGATCGAAACGTCTCCAGGCCACTGCTTCTACACTTCCTACCCCGCTGTTGGATTGCGGGTATAAACCTATCCCTAACCAGGCTGAGGGCTATAAATCCCAACTCTACCCAATAACTAGCGTCCAACCTCACTTCGGTGTGTCCAGAGGGGTGGGGACGCAGTCAATGATGGTTTACTATTGTTCATTAATGTACTATCTTCGATGGCTTAAGTCTCTGTCCAGAGTTCTCTTATCCGGACCAAAAGACAGCCTTAAGCGGCCAGGCAATTTTCGCCTTATCCTCTCTAGCACCTCTCGTACTGGTCCGAAGCTGATTACACTGGGAATTAAGTGCTCCAACTCCAGGACGTCTTACTATTAAATTATCATTAAAATTAATTATGTGTTTCAATAAAATTAAATTCAATGGTCTAAGAAAAGGGTTCCCCTCCCCTCTTGGTCGATATTCTGCATGCATTCGAACCCGGAGACCAAAAATTTATTTCCTTCTTTTTTCTTTTCGTTACGTAAACCTCATACGTCGTTCCCAACGGAGGGGCATTCAGTCCATTTAATTAATGACCGTTCAATCCGCCACAACCGACTCAACATATGTAACACTTGGAAGCATTTTTGCAAAAATAATTCTCCTTTGGATATTTCCGTCACTATCCTAGCAGAGACGTTTCAAACCTCTTCCTGCAGGATTTGCAATTGAACAACTATAGTATTAACACTTTTTCGATCAGTCGCAACTCCAATACTCGCAATTATTTAACATCGACAGCTTCTCGTACGTGCTAGCCAACTGCTGCCTAACCTCAACGAACTTATCGATTCTTCCCTCGGAACTGTCGATCAATTATTCACTAGTGTTCCAAGATCGAATTTCTCCCTTGTTCTCGTGGATCAATTTCTCACAGGTCCCCCGGTACACTAGCTTGATCAGGTTCATATCCACATAGACATGGGAAATGCCCCTTTTAACGCTAGATTTACATCACTCTGGAAGATCGAACTTATCGATTTCTTCTCTGTTTTCGGGAGTCCATGGGTCATGTATGTATGTATATATATATATATATATATATATATATATATATATATATATATATATATATATTAGTGATGGGACGATTCCGATATTTTTCCCAATTCCGACACAATTACCGATTCCGATTCTTTTAAATCTCTAAATATTTAACTATAGTGTTGTTATTTCCCCCGATTTTCGTAAAGACACGTGTTAAATATATTTGTGGAGGATGATCTATCGATTTTAGCTTTACTTGTACTTTAAAATCAATAAATATTTCTTATTTTGTCATTATTGCAAGCAATGGGGAAATAAACGTTAATTTTAAAAACATTACAGAAGAAAAGGAATTTGTGAAAATCTTTCTGTCTAATCTGTTTGTTTTTTATCTAAAAAAAAAAATGAACGTCAACATTGAAGCAGGAAGCAACAACTATTAAAGCACATTTCATTTAATGTTTTTGAAGGTAACATTTTGCATTTCCCAACCAATCTTTTGGGATTTGTTGTCTATAGTAAAAAAAATCCAGTTTTTTGGAAGTTATACTTGTGAAGAGTGAATCTAAAATTAATGCTTTTCAAATGAAACTTTTCTGGTAATTAAAAAACAAGTTCAATAAAGTAACGAAGTATCACAAACAGAAAATATCAAATAACGAAATATTTATTAAATTTAATTAAAATTTAAAATTTAGCAGCAATATAACATTTGAGATTTCAAAATCCAAATAAAAATATGCCTTCTAAATTGAGTTTAAGTCTTTTTTAAGTATTCGGTTCTCCTATATCAGCAGATGTCTTCTGTTAAAACTTCAACACTATGGGGGTTCTCGGGAGATGAGAGTAATATCAGGAGTAATAAATTGCAGAATTGTTCCTAAATTGCGACCCTAACTCTGTCAGGAGTCAAATAGCTAAAGGCAGTCACGGCAAGAAAGAACTCTTAGCAACATTACATTCACAAGAACTTTTTTGAATGCGCCTGCTCCAGAAAAAAATAATGTAATCTGTGACCAACATTTGCAAATTACCTCCTTTTAGTAGGAGGTATAAAAATATGGCCTGGACAATTACGTGGCTTAATCAGTCAAAAGGAAAATGACCTCGCTTTGACCACCACTCACCCAGGCATTGAACTCATATGCTTCTGCCTAGGCATCAAAGAACATGAACAATTCTCCAACCCTGTTCCATCCAATGCATACCGATTAAAGTAAACCTGACTCAGTCTACCAAGACTGTGTAAGACTTCTTCATGACTGGAACCGTTCGTCCCATCCAAGCCCTTGCTTCCATAATTCACTAATAAGAATTTGACTCTGTAATGTCACGGGAAGGCGGAGGGATAGGGAGTCAAATACTTTAGATATTTTGAATAGAATCCGTCTCTTTGTGAGGCATTGACATTGGGTTCAACAGGGGAAACATTTTTTTTTTCCAAAAGGGGAGTGTACTGATAGCCCAAAACTTTTTCCTATTTCCTGCCATGGATACGCAAGGTATCATCTCAATTCATCTGATCTCTAGGGTAGGACAATTAGTTACAGGACTGCAGCTCAAATCCACGTTTCAGTAATTGCTCTCTGGCTTGAATATAAACTTGCCAGCCTCCAGGGATCCGACTTAGTCACTACTAAGTTGTCCATGTAGAGACAGTTCTCCATCATAATTCTACATGGATCCAATGGAAATTGAGCCGCATGAAATTTGTAGTATACAACACGGGGTAAAGGGGTTAGAGACGAATCCAAAAATAATGGCTGTATAGCGAAAACAACACAGCCGGTCCCCGTCCTTGAGAAAAAAGCAGAATCTATTCCATTCAGCTTCTAAATCCAGCTGAATCATCAAAAAGACTTTTATGATGTGCATCATGAGAACGTATTCGTTCATCCAGAAAGATAACAATATCCAGCATGTTGCCAGTCAAATTCACGCCTGGATAGGCTGCCTCATTTAAAGAAACCGTCATTAGTCTTCAGGCTACAGTTGAAGACTGTATGGATTTTAATTGTAGTGGAGGGATCTGTTTTAAGAACAGGTCGCTGTGGAGCCAAGTATAATTCTTAAATATCTCCTCTGATACCATCTCGCTCTTGTTGTCCAAAGATCTCCAGATATTCTTGATAGATCTCCATCTCCAAGTGTTGAACCCCATGATCCAAAATACGCAGGGATACGACATGGTTTGAGGGAACATGTGCTAACGGTTATATCTCATAGGATTAGTGAATCTCTCGACAAAGGCTTCCTTTCAAGGGCAATTGCTATTGACATATAAAAGGCCTTTGATAAGGTATGGCATAAAGGCCTACTTCACAAGATTTCCAGCTACGGTATAACTGGAAATGTTTTCTCAATTATTAAATCATTTCTCTCTGATAGGCTCATAAGAGTCGTGGTTGATGGGCAGAAATTAGAGGCCCACAGTGTTAATGCTGGTATCCCTCAGGGGACCATCCTGGGCCCAACTCTCTTCCTGATCTACATCAATGATCTCCCAAAACACATACTTAAATCATTTGTTGACATCTATGCTGATGACACGACCATCTATGACAACACATCGAAGGTTGTAAATGACAAAGTTCTCTCTGATTCTCTCTCCTCTTATCGAGCGCGTGGTACAGTGGGAGAAGAGGTGGCTGGTTACTTTTAATGCATCTAAAATTAAGCTCCTATCTTTACATCATCAACGTTCTGATCCCCATCTGGCATCAATTGAAATGGATGGCTCTCGTCTTGGGTAGGCTCCATGATTTGACAAGCTTCTGGGATTGACCTTTACTCCTGATCTGAAATGGAACACGTACATCAAATCTGTGGCCAATGTCGCTGGAAAAATGGTGGGATCCTTCTACTGCTTCAGTAGATATCTCACTGCTGATGCAATTCTCTATCTATATAAAAGGCAAGTACGTCCAAGGATGGAGTACTGCTGCCACATCTGAGCAGGAGCTTCTAAAAACGGCATATCCTGCATTTACAGAGTACAAAATAGACTTCGCAGCTTAGTAGGGGATGCCTTTTTCTCTTCCCTGCAACCTCTCTCCCACAGAAGGGACCTTGTGAGCCTGTCGTTGTTTTATCGTTATTTCCATGGCAAGTGCTTATCTGAGCTCCAATCTCTGGTCCCCTCTCGCCAATCGTTCACGAAAAACGCCCGTCTAGCTGAAACCACTGTCAGAAATTTTCCCCACTCTTTATCTGTGCCTAAATCAAAACGTAGATTCCCTGAACAAAGCTTCTTTCTTAAAAGTGCACGCTTGTGAAACTCTCTTCTGTTTGCCTGTTTCCCACCTGACTACAACTTGGATGTCTTCAAGTCCAACATAAACAAATTTCTAATAAACCGCCCCCTTAAGTAAGACGCTTTATCAGGTTTCCATTACTAGTGATTACTATGATATTATCTCATTGATTACTGTACAAGCAATTACCCTTATCCCCGAGTGGCCTCCGGGCCTTGATAAGTGGTGACTTCCTTGTAAAAAAAACAAAACAAAACAAAAAAACAAAACAAAACAAAACAAAACCAAATAAAGAAAAGACAATTTAAAGAATCGTTTTGGCATCGGAAAATAGGCATCAATTTTCCGATACCGATTCCGATACTCCAAAATCTTCCGATTTTTCCGATTCCCGATTAATCATCCTAACACTAATATATATATATATATATATATATATATATATATATATATATATATATATATATATATATATATATATATATATGAATGATAATATAAATAATGTAAGGATAAAATCCGACAGTATAAATTAAAAATGAAAAAAGACATACAAAATTACTCCATATTTCGTCCACGATTTGGTATAACTGAAAAAATGTTTTATGTAGCTTATCTTTCCAAAGGAATAAATACGACAGTTGTACATATTTCACGCAGTAACGGTCACATTCTCCATTTTAAGTTGCTTTTACACAATAGGCGCACTTTATATTTTATCTACTGCTTATCTATATAATCACGTTGAAACACCGGTTCCCACTGGATTACCGAATTTAAGCAACGTTGAATCTGGTCAGTACGAAACGGGTGACCATTTGGGACTTCCAGGTGTTGTATGTGCTCTCCGCTTATCACGGCATTGTTTCCAGTCGTCCTGGATATCTTGCCACTGGACTCAAACAGTGCCGATTCGGGAGAGGTGTGGTTAGGGATTGCGCAACCCTTACCTTACAATTCCACGCGCGGCTGCCTCTACAGGGAGTATCCTTTGTCTTTCAATACTGAATGGAGGCATCGATTTATATGCAGTATCAGTCCCAGGGTTAACTAAACTGCGTATTAGTTTTAAAGAAATCAACTCTTATTTGTTATTATATAATTGTTTTGATTTTTTTATACAACAAATAGTTCCGTTTGGCAGGACTGTCGATCTATAAGTAAATTTGAAGTAGAAAACGCAAACAGGCTTCTTCTTTCTTCTTCAGAGGATTTACCATGACACGATAAGAATGTGGAGTCTTTAATCTGTATTGTTTTACAAAGGCATCACCACTTATCAAGGCCAAGAGGCCACTCAAGGATAAGGGTTAAAGAGTGTACAGTAGAAATTGGACAATATAGCAATCATTAGTAATGAAAATTTGGTAAATTTGATAACTTATATAGAACGGCTCATCAAGAACTTATTTACGTTAGACTTGAAAACAACCATATTGTAGTCAGCCGGAAAGCAGGAAAACGGAAGACAATTCCACAGGCGTGCAGTTCTAAGAAAGAAGCTTCGTTCATGGATCTACGTTTAGGTTTAGGCACAGATAAAGAGTGGGGGAATTATTGATAGTGTGTACAGCTAGACGAGTGTTTCTTGTGAAAGTTTGGCGAGGGGGGACCATAGATTGAAGCTCAGTTGAACACCTTCCATGAAAATAACGATACATCAGAGACAAACTCGCAACATCTCTTCTGTGAGATAGATGTTGCAAGGAGGAGAAAAGGACATCTCCTACGAGGCTACGAAGTCTATTTTGAACTCTATCAAGGCAGGACAAGTCCTTTCTAGCAGCTCCTGCCCAGATGTGGCAACAATATTCCATCCTTGGACGTACCTGGCTCTTATATAGATAGAGAATAGCATCAGCAGTGAGATATTTACCGGATCGATAGAAAGATCCCACCATTTTTCCAGCGGCCTTGGCAACAGACTTGATGTACGTGTTCCATTTAAGATCAGGAGTAAAGGTCAAGCCCAGAAGCTTGTCAAAACTTGAGGCCTCCTGAAGACGAGAGCCATTCATTTCAATTGATGCCAGATGTGGATCAGAATGTTGATTATGTAAAGAGAGAAGCTTGGTTTTAGATGCATTAAAAGTAACCAGCCACTCCTTTCCCCATTGTACTACCTGCTCAAGATCAGAGGAGAGAGAATTGGAGAGAACTTGGTCGTTTACTGTCTTAGATGTGTTACCATAAATGGTAGTGTCGTCAGCATAAATGTCTACAAATGATGTAAGGATGTGATTTGGAAGATCATAATTGTAGATCAGGAAAAGAGTTGGGCCCAGGATGGACCCCTGAGGGACACCGGCATTAATAATGTGAGCTTCTGGTTTTTGCCCCTCAACTACTACTCTTATGAACCTATCAGAAAGAAATGATTTAATAATGTAGAAGACATTTCCAGCTATACCATAGCTAGAGATCTTATGAAGTAAACCTTTATGCCATACCCTATCAAAGGCCTTTGATATGTCAAGAGCAATTGACCTAGAAAGGTGGCCTCCGTCGAGAGATTTGCTAATCCTATGAGATATAACTGAAGCACATCTGCTGTAAATCTAGCAGAACGGAAACCATATTGAGTGTCACTAAAAGGTTATTTTTGTTGAGATGTTTGATTACTTCTGTATTTAACACAGATTCCAACAACTTACTCATGACGCACAGGAGATTTATTGGCCTGTACTGAGAGGGGGATGAGCGACCACCTGAATTCTTAAATATAGGGCATACTGATGAAATTTTCCAGGGAGATGGGAAACTATTCTCCTTAAGACAACGTTTAAACAGATTTGTAAGTATGCGCGCTAGCTCAGATTGAAGTTTTTTGAGTACTATAATTGGAATACCGTCAGGGCCAGTTGCTTTACTGGAATCAAGGGGTTTGATTAGCTTGGCAACATCACGTACAGATATACGTATATCACATAGCGTGTTTTCTGATACAGGAGGAAATATTGGGGGTTGGCAGCCTTGGTTTCAAAGGGTAGAATTAGCTGCAAAGTTCTTGACAAAGAGTTTGGCTTTGTCTGATGCTGACGAGATTACCTCGGGTACATTGATAATAGTTGGGATGGAGCACACGCTTCTGTTCAGGATTCTGTTTGCTATTTGCCAAAACTGGTGGGAACCAAGCCGCTGCTCAGCTACTTTGGACTTGACGGACTGAGCAAACAACTCTGTTGCGTTCATTATTACTTTCTTACAATGGTTGCTGGCAGTCATGAAAGCGGCTTTAGTTTCCATACATCTATTACGTTGGAAGCAGTGGAAAAAGTGATTTCTGTGCGCAATGGCAGCAGCATATTCTTGAGAGAACCATGGCTGGCTGTTAGGTTTTTGCTGAAACTTTTCGAGGGTATGAAACGGTCAATACCTACAATTAACCATTCCGTCAGGTCTAATACTATAGAGGACACATCCTTTTTAAACATGAAATGCAGAGGTAGATCAGATATAAATGTACGGAAGCTATCCTAGTCAGCCTTAGTGTATCGATATACTGTACGATGGAGAGGTACGTCTGGGGACATATTACATTTCATTTTTATCTTAATTGATACAACAGAGTGGTCGGAAGATCCAAGAGGCGACATAACAGAAACTGAACATAGTTCAGGGCAAGTTGTGAGAAAAAGGTCTAGTAGGCTCGTATACTGGCCGTCATTGTCGGGCACACGGGTGGGTTCCTGAACAATCTGAGTGAGATCATAGGCAATGGAGAAATCATGACAGAACCTCCCCTCATCATCGGTCTTGTTTGAGTGGGTCAACCATTCGACGTTGTGAACATTGAAGTCTCCACATACGTGAATGTTAGCTGAAGGATAAGCAGATAGGACTTGGTCAATTTTCTCAGATATGCTTTTAAAGATAGTAACTCCGCTGTCGTGGGGTAGATAGAGAGTAAATATAAATGCAGTAGTGTGAGCTAAAGCAACCCGAAAGCACATATAGGGTAAGTTAGGATCTTCCCTGGAGATGTCCCTACCACATGGAAAGCTATCTTTAATATAGGCACACATTCCATGCCCATGGCGATCTTGGGGGTCAGATTTAGAAGTTAAGTATCCTTTAATTGCGAACTCTTCTAGGGAAATAGCCTGTCTAATGCCAGTTTCACTTAAAAATAAAAGGTCTGGTTTAGTCTCCTGTAATTGGGTTTCAACCTCTGGAAGGTTAGAACGTAGACCCCTGATGTTGGAGAATGAGACATGGTAGTAGGGGTCTACGTTGAAAGTTGGAGAACCGGTTTTAATCGTGTATTTTTTCTTGAAACTTGTCATGATGAAATTTTGGAATTTGTGGACTAGGTCGTCAGATTTACTTAGAGCAGGACAGAGAGGGGAAACAAAGAGAGAAAAAGAAATGAAGAATTTTTTTTATTATTTGTAGCTAATGATAAGGTAAAGCCGTAACAATTACCCACTAGTATGGCATCGAGCGGCCCCACCAGAAGCTACTGCATGGTCCAGAATCCATTCACCAAATGGCAATACAGCAGCCCCAGTACTTTACACCTGCTGATAGGACAGCCTCCTTAGTGGTTAATCCAAGGTTCGGGTCCCTGACTATCAGGCGGATAACGTCAGCTCAGACAAAACGTTTACCTCCAGCACCCTTACTAGTGACATGGCTACAAGGATAGACATAGAAACAGAAAATTTCCGCTATCTCTGCCAACTGTTCGCGCAAAATACTGCCAACCTAGAAAACAGCTATTCCTTCTCCCTTTGTCAGAAAAAGGAGCTGTCGATAACGCATCCACAATGCGTTTTCTACTCTCCATTAAAAAAAAATTATTAAGTATTATACTTAATAAAAGTCCAACGGGCGTGTTTAAGGGAAAGTATGGTGATAGATTCCCCTCTCACGAACTAAAAATGAGAACAATTTCGTAATCTATTTTTGCAATCAACTCGGTAGATAAATAAACATTTATGGACGAGAAAAAAGCTAGCATTTAATAAAACAGAAATACATAATACGTGATTTTATTCTGAACTTTAGCTAGTCACGTTTTAAGAAACTTACGATATAAAAGAAAAGCGGATGGGGGGGTTCCTCCGAAGTTAGTTGGTGACGTTATAACTAATTGCGAGATAAGATGGAAGCCGGAATTAAGGGGTGGAGACTGAAAAGGATAATATAATGGTATGACTATACAATATTTAAGATCAACTCGGTAGATAAATAACATTTATGGACGAGAAAAAAAGCTAGCATTTAATAAAACAGAAATACATAAATTAAATACTGAAATAAAATGTAGTTATTAATATTTGAATCTAAAAATAAAAAGTACGAATTAATATTGAAATCACTTATCTCAACAAAAACACTTCCGTCTCCAAAATGCCAACTGTAGTGAAGTGTTGTATTCTCAGTAATTATTGTCTTGCATAGATTTCTCGCCACGTTTTGATCAACTAATCCTCTGGCTTGCTTCAGCAAGATTGAAACCGATATCCTACCTGGAAGCGTAGATACTCAACGCCTCCATCCATTATACGATGAGCCCCGAGAGGCGATCACGGTTGGACTTGTATGAAAACATCTATAGAACGCAGTAATTACTGGAGATACGGTTACAAAATCATTTCTATCTTGTCGCGGTTAATCGCGTGAAGGAGGCCGAAATGATGAGTTCATCGAAACGTGGTGAAAGAACAATTGTAAAGGTGAGGATGACAGTTCACAAAAGAATGAGTACACAAATTTTAAAGCCTCATCTCAAAGGATTAAAAAAAAATCTACAAGTTGTGAACGTAGCGAACTTTGCGAAGGGATAACAGGTCAGTTAAGGCAGCTAGTTGATAAGCAAGTGCTGAAAACTTCATGTGAAATGGACGATTCTATTATTTAGGGAGGGGATTGCTTTGTTTGTTTTAGTTATTTGACGGCCGTCCCATTGTTTAAGGTACCTACGAAAATTACCTATTCGCCTCTGCTGTCTGTCAATTGTATCTCATCCGCCACATCTCAAGGAACTGGAAGAATTTTAACCTTTGGGAGGAAAATTAGCGAAGGTCAAAGTTGAAATAATCTGTGCTAGCTTGGGTGAGTGTTAATTTATTCAAAATTGTTTTGTTTTTTCAAATCTTTTATCTCTTGTTCTTTCCTTTCTTTATGAACGTAAACAATTTATTTTCCTCAGAGAATTCCAAATGTCTGTCACATATTTGAAGAAGGAAAAACGGATATTTTTATTCTGATTAAATATATGCGTTGATCCGACCTAAGCTGACATAGTCTTAATTAGCACCAGGTACTAATCCTAATATATTATTAGACCATAATACCAAATAGATCCCATACTATCAACCCAGCGTCAGTCCCTGTCACATCACCGCAATGTTACATATATCTGCTTGTTTTACAAGTATTTTAATGAAATGTGCTCCGACGAATTGGCGGCACTTGTGCCCCCCTCGACGTAAATATGGTCGACTAATCTGCTAATGAGCAAACTCCACTCCTTCACTAGATAAATTCTCAGATGCCGGAAGTCTTTCAATTTTAAGAGATTTTTTCTTTCTTACTGATCGCCTTTGTAATTTCCGCCTTGTTTACTGTTTCCCAGACTGTACCAAACACGCAGTAATTTAAATGTAATGTGAACAAACACCTTATTAAAAATAATCTCAATTTAGGATGTTGCTATAAATATGACCACAAGATCCAAATAGTCCCTTACGTTTTTAATGACAATGTGCTTTGCTTAGGGTGAGTAAAAAAAAGGTACATAATGAAGAGTTCGAAACAAACTAAGGAGCATTTACATTTTCTTTTTTCCTTGGGAGAGGTCTTCTACAGAATTTGAACCGAATGAAACCGACGTTTGCCGAGCTAAATGTAGAACTTAGGCTGAAGTTATGGCAGAGGTAAAATAAAACAGTTCTATAAAAAGTCTGTAGAAGTACCAACAAATCTATTTTCTTATTTCTCTTCGTAATTTACAGAAATAAAACAAAAAACAAAAAACAAAAAAATCGTGCAAAATACGCAAAAAATGTTTCTTAAAAAAAAAAAATATTTACAAATGTTGTATTATAATGAAAGCCTCTTTGCACCCATCCAGCGGAGGTCTAACTAGTGCGTTCTTTCCTCGGGTTTTCCATACTTCTTACACCCTATTTGCCGTGGTGCCCGTTTATGGTGACACTCATAGAGAAAAAAAGATGAAAAAAAAGTGGGGGCGGTATTTTTCAATTCTACAGTTTCAGTTTTCATGATTCAATGTGATGTTCCTTTGTGTTTTGTATCTGCAGCTGTTTCTGTCTCAAGTTTTTGTGGAGTTTATGTGTGGTGTTAGTTTCCACATTCAAGGATTTTCCCTGATATTTCTGCAGTTTTCATTATTGAAATTCGTTGTAATTTCTTTGCCATCCTCTGATTCCAATCTCACCCATTCTTTTTTCAATTTTTTTCGGTATTGTTCCTAGTGCTCCTAATATTAATGGTGTTTTCTTCACTTTCTTACATTTTCCCTATTTCTTTAAGCTCTCTGGCCAGTTCCGTGTATTTGCCCCGTTTTTCAGTCTTCTTAATCTTCACTCTGCGGTCTGCTGAAACGGCAAAATCTACAATCTGGCAGACCTTTTCCTTCTTGTTAACTATTATGACATCCGGTCTTCTTGCATTGATGGGTTTATTCGTTTGTTTACCCATGTCCCGTTGCGGTTGTTGTTGTTGTTGTTGTTATTATTATTATTATTACTATTATTATTATTATTATTATTATTATTATTATTATAACTAGTGAAAAAAGTCGTAGTAGTATTTTTTTGTTATTCTTTTCTGTTCTGATTGATTTCTGTTTCTTTTTCTTCTTCTTTCTGTCCCTCTTGTCTATTTTTCTTATTTTTGTTTTTCCTTTCATAAGAATGACACCAAAATAATAATAATAAATACTACTACTACTACTACTACTACTACTACTACTACTACTACTACTACTACTACTACTACTTGTTGCCCGAGCAATAGTTTCGAAAAGAACCTAGATAAAGATTTGAAGCTATAATGCTGAAAACAGTCAAAACCGCAAAGAAAATAATGGGATTCGGAAACAACCGCACGTTAACAAGGAAACCGAACTTGCTTAAGGTAAGTTGAAATAGAAACAGAACAAAACGTTAAAAAGAACATTAAAACAATCAAAGTGAAATACAACTTCTAGAAATGACATGCATTAACTCTTACACACACCCTCCAAAAAGAACGCATACACATATAAAGACAAACAAATGGCGGTATCACTCTCGGCTGGCATCACACAAAGAAAAGGTCTGCTGAGAGTATTGATTTTTAGGCTCATGTTCCAGAGAAGAACTTCGGTCAATGTCAGCAAATGGTTGTTGCGATATAATTAATTTGCAGTTATTATCGAAAAAGGCGGATAGAACATAATATATGGAGAGACGTGTTGTCATCCAGACTCCAGGGAACACCATTGGTTATTGTCAGTGAGCAATCACTGATAATCACTCCTAGCAAATAAATAGAATTGGTGATACTTTACTCACTAAAAATTGCACTCGCACTCTTCCATTCGCTGGTATTCTTGGCATTTGATTGTTAATCTCAAGATTACAGCTGTTTTCGTCGTTACATTTCATTGTATGCTCGCAAACTTGCCTTTTATTTCAATTGAAGTTTTATGGTATTATTTACATGGATGAGTTTATCTATTTGTGCTTCTGTAACGTTGGCCGGGAACCAACACGTTGTAAGCTCAGTCGCAAAGGACACCTATAATAAAAAAAACTGTCACGTCCCTCGCGCGACCGTCTAACGTGATCTCGAACATTATATCCGTCTCTAACGTGATCTGTTGAAAGTCCTTATTTTTCCTATTAGTGACATCATTTCATATGCATTTGCATACGTGCGTCCGCCCTTTGTTTCACTTCAATATCATAGAATGAGTTTTCAGATTTGCGTTTTCCAGCGATGTCTCCGTTTTGTGCCTATATCTTTAGCATACTTGTTCAAAATACAGTTATTTGCACGGTTCACAGTGCAATGGTTTCCTCATAAAATTATTTTCGTTATTGTATTTTCTTTAAGTTAGTTTTCTTCATTCATTATTATTACAATTATTATCCAGTATTATGTGGACTATAGCTGTTATTAATCATTGTTGTTATTATAGTACCTTAATAGCTAGTGTATTCAAATTAAGCCATGTGTATACGGTTTCTCTGCGTTCTTCAAGATAGCATTTGTAGACTAAATTTGGCAAGTTTTCCCACGACCCAACGTATGCTGATTATTATGTTTAGCAGCAGAAGCAGCAGATTAAAAATCGGTGTGCGTCTAAATATATTTTCGACACTTACATGCTAGCAACGATATGGTGGAGACAAATCACCATTAACAACATGCCAGAAACCTTTTTGATGTTGAATATAAAAAAAGGAGCCCGATTTATGAGTGCACATTATGACGAGGAAATATGGCCAATTTAACACAATTATCCCCAAAACTTATACTAAGTAAAATATTAAGTTTTCTTATATATATATATATATATATATATATATATATATATATATATATATATATATATATATATATATATATATATATATACATTTTAAATTTCTGGCGTAATGAAAACATCTTATGAAGGTATTTACAGATTTACAGCTTCTCTTCCATTTTTTCCGATTTAATCATGTCATAACGCACTTTATTTTCTTTTGATAGATTGGTTGTTGCTATTTCTTTTTAATGACTTATGAGCAAAATAGATTCACTAATTGATATAATAATTAAGTAATTGATTTTTTGATATGAAACAAATACTGACAAGAATTGTATATATATATATATATAAATATATATATATTAATAAGCAAACTAAGTTTACATATATACACACATCTTCGATCTACTGGTAAATGTATATATATATATATGTGTGTGTATATATATATACATATGTATATATATATGTATATTTACCACGCGCTCACACGCACTATGTTTCAATACGACTTCATTATAATATATATACGCATATGCATACACATATGTACATATATACATATGTATACATAATATATATATACACATATGCATACATAATATATATACACATATGCATAAACATATACATATGTATACATTATATATATACACATATGTATACATAATATATATACACATATGCATACACATATGCATACACATATGTACATATATACATATGTATACATAATATATATATATATACACATATGCATACACATATACATATATACATATGTATACATATGCATATATATGTATATATGCGCATATATATATTATAAAAAAGTCGCATTGTAACATAATGTGTGTGATCGAATGTAAAATATCAGCAGCAGCAGTAGAAGAAAATTCGCATATGCCAATTAGGAAGTATGCGCGAGAATATTAAGGAAAAAGGGAGAACAGTACAACACGTTCTTGGAGAGAAATAAAGTATTTTTAAAGGAAATGGACGTGTAAAGTGAAGATGAGTTGCTGGCTGCAGCCGGCGTGGAGTCGGAGAGGAAAAGTGTACACTTGGCAGGATAGATGATGGCGAGAAACTAGTGTCGAAAAAATTATAACGGTAAGGAAAGGAAAAAGGAAAAAATTCCGATGCGGATTATTCTTTGTTTCCTTTGTTTGTTTGTAACTGCGTTGTTACATTATATTTTGGTGAATAGGCTTCTTATCATAAAAGGGTCAATATGAAAAAAAAAATAAAATAAAAATAAACATTACCATCGAACAATGCAATCAAAAAAGAGGAGCAAAAAAAGCCACAAAATTGAATTTATAAACAAACAGTTTGATTGAAACAATCAGTCCGTGAGTACACTTGTTCGCTTTTTGTCTTCTTATCTACTCACTTTCGAATTTTCTCCCGTTCCTGTCAGTCATATTTTCTTGTTTTATGGGAGCAATAGTTGACAATTTTGTTTTAGTCTTAAAAACGAATGTTATAGTTTTACCGCTCGGTTATGCATATGATAATGGATATTGTTTCACATTTTAACGTAGCAAATAGTTTGCCTTTTTTTAGAGAGAAATTTCGACTGGAACAAATTTTTATAAGTTTTCTTTGAACTTTTTATGTAGTATCTGTAGTTTTATTGTTATGAATTACAAAATTTTGATATTTGACAAAAACTTAGCTGGAGGTTTTGTAAGCTGGAGATTTTGTAAGATTAGAATACATTTTTAAACAATTGTAACTCATGTAAAAGTAAAAATAAGTACTAAAGTAAGTATTGAAAATAAGCCAGACTTTATTTCTATAAAAAGTAATAATTTTGCTCTAAGCTTATGGATGATTTATAATTGACTATTAATCCTGTCATAAAAAATGATCATTAAATATGAAGACATTGAATTTTTTTGCTTTTATTTATTTTTAATAAAGAAACTAAAAGAGAAAAGACACTCTCATTTAAGGCATGACTATGCTCAGCAATTTATGAAAAATTTTGGTGTTGTTTGTGCGTTTATTTACATCTATTGATTTTGTTCGTCGGTATTTTTCTACGTGGATTCAGATAAATACGGAACACTGAAACATAAAAATGTTAAGTCATTTTAATTGTGAAATAAAGGCAAACAAAGCTATGTGGTAGTCATGTAGAACGCGTAACACGAAGAAAAATATTCTTTGTAACTGAAACTCTTTATGAGGATAAAGCACAGTAATTTGCATTGCCGCTATGGCAGAAAGAGGAGGGCCTACTAAAGATTTTGGGTACTCATAGTCCACGGTTATAGAGATAGAGGATGTAAATAGAGAAGACATTTTCTGTAAACAGTTCGAAAATTGTCGACAGCATTCAAACAACGTATCAAATTTCCAGGGTATGCAACGTAACCTAGCCATCAGAAGTTAATGACTGGACTTTTGTGGGCCAGTTTACGAACACAGAAATTTAGATGATAGTGAAAATTATAGTGAGTGAATAAACTGTGCTCAAATAAGATAGATCTGCCCTCGCTTAATGATAAGCTTAAACTGTATTGTGACACGAAAAAGGGAAAATGCAATAATTATTGCATAATTAAGTCGGGGGCACGGATAAGTTCTCTGACCCGTTGGGTCAGTTTCAACCGGTAATTTTCTCAAATAATCTCGTCAGAAGTGACTGAGCATTTAAGAGACAAAATAGGCCGAAATTGTATTGAATAATGTCGCCAAACAGGGGTGAGCTGTTTTGAGACAAAGTGGGCGGTGGAATAAACAAAGGGTTAGATTAACTAGTATTCTCTCGAATAATCTTTTTAAAAGTAACTGAGTAAAAAAGAGATAAATGAGTCATAGGACTAGGAACAATGTTATGATTACTAGTTAAGTTAAGTTTAGGAACAATGCTATGATTACTAATTTAGTTTACGAGTTTTAAAGAGAAAGTTTTAAGCAAAAAAGAAAACTGACCTTATTTCGTAAATCTTCTGTTCTCGCTTTTCTTTTCCTTTTCTTTTTCGTTTTTCTTTTTTCTTCTCTTGTCGTCTATTCCTTCTTTCCTTTCAATGTCTAGAGTCTAAAATGTCACTTAACCCCCACCTCTTCTTTCTGAATTTAACGTTTTTATTTTATCTTTTTAAAATATCTTCTCTATTCCTATATTTAAGAACCAGACTTCTTCACGGGAACACGTCGCCTGAGGAAGACTTGTGGTTCGGACCAACCACTTGTCTGAAACATTAGCATGTTTAGTGTAACGAATATGTAATACTTCTCTCCCTCTCTCTCTCTCTCTCTATATATATATATATATATATATATATATATATATCGTGTTATTTAATTTTATTTGTAATTTAATCAAATTTTCAAAATAACATTATAAACCTGTGAGGAAGATATACAAAATTTTAATTATCTGACAAGGACTACAAGTAATCAATAAAAAAAATATTCCATGGGGTTTCGAATAATGCTATCCTTCTCACCAGAGAAAAATACGTTTGCAAAATCTATATAATTCTAAAATTCAAATTACATTGTAACGGGTGTTGTAACCCAACATCCGGTTTACGACTTCCAGTTGCGCATGCGTACATGAACAAATAATCAACACGAAAATAAAACTTATTGTTTTACTGTGTACGTTTCAGCGTCCCAATCGTTTTTGTTTCGCGTTTAAATTATCCAAATAAACAATTGTTAATACTTTCTGCATTTTTTTACGTCGTTCATTTCCGAATTACGTTTAAGTTATTTTAACGCAATGTTATTAAAAATAAATCTAATTTAACTCGTTGACAACCATGATAGCATTTTACAACGGCGATTTACCCGCCGCCTTCATATTTAAAAAAAAAATATTCTCCATTGTTTTATACACCTTTCTTAAAAACGTTCATACATTTTCTTCTACACTACCAATATAAATAAATAATCCTAAAAACATGTTCTTTTTAATTGGCGTTACAAATAAATAATCCACGCGACAATTAAACGCATTGTTTTACTGTGTACGTTTTCAGGGTACCAAAAAGGAATGGAAGAATTATACAGCTCGAGTAGAGCTGTATAATTCTTCCATTCCTTTATTTTTTACGCACATTTTATCTTTCTTTTAATAATATATTGGAATTCTTTCCCTTTTCCTTGTACCTATTTGTGAATTATTCCACGGATTTCTGCCTTTTGGATTACTTTGGATCATCTCCCAATTACGCGATTCCCTCTGATTTTACTTGTGTGAATGGAAATTTAACTAACTTCCTTTGATTCTCCATCTTTGGATTTTACCGTCATTGGATATTTTACCCTTCACCAGACTATCGTGAAATCATTTTTTTATTCACTCTATTCCCTCTGCTTCACTTTTTGTTATCAAGTAAGATCTATGACTTACTTGTGGTTTCATCCAATACTTTTGCAAGCAACTTCCAATCCCGCATTTTGCTAAATCCTACCCTCTGATGAGAAGGAAAGTATTTTTCGAAGCTCCGCGGATTAAGGACTATCCACTTATTTAGTGTTTCCTTTTTAAAATTTAATATGTTTTAACTCTTTTTCAAAGTGTTTTTTAACATGTCTTAGTAACTACTTGTTCTTATTATAAGCTCTATCTCCTATTTGGTTTTATCGAGCTTTTACATTTGGTTGCGATTACTTTATAAATAATATTTTTTTAATATTTATAATTTACTTTAGTTTTCTCATGTTGGATCATTTTGGTAAACTTAACTGTAATTCTTATTTTATATATTAATGGTAGCCGAATGGATACTGTCTTTGCTAATCGAGCCAGAGATGCCTCGTGTTGCCGAGTTCGAATCGTTCGACTGGTATTAATCGTGACACCCTGCACTGAAAATTCCCGAAAGGATGAAACACTAGTGTCTGTAGGTATTTAACTATTATAGTAAAAAATAATTATACATATATGTTTATATATATATATATATATATATATATATATATATATATATATATATATATATATATATATATTGCAAAATGCGGCATAAGGCAAATTGGGTGATTATATGGCTTTTATTTGGGTTAGGTACATATAAACGCTTCAATAAGTAGGCGTTTGTAGTTTTATGTTTCTGCGAATTTGAAATATTTGTATTTCCTTTAATCAACGTTTTTCTCAGCAAAACCTTATCCATTTTAAGGAGAAACATTCCACAAACCTTTTCAACTTTATTCGCAGATACATATTTTTGCCACTGATAGGTTGTTTGATGAGTTTCAGCTATTCAGGGAAACATGTGTAAGACGTAATGCATAAAAATATGAATATATATATATATATATATATATATATATATATATATATATATATAATTTGTGTTTGCACTGAACGATCAATATATCTATTATCGCTGCTACACAGTATTTGGAGTTTAAAAACATTTACTTCAACCAAATTTGTAAGGCAGAGAAATACATTGTGAAAGACATTTTCATTCATGACGTATTTTCTATTGAATCAGCTACTACTTCAGTCTCTCATAACATCCCGTATTTTCCAGAATGTAAAGTTGTACTCTCTCTCCATCCCCTTCTCTCTCTCTCTCTCTCTCTCTCTCTCTCTCTCTCTCTCTCTCTCTTCGTCATTCCTTTTAATAATAACCGTTTTTCAAAATAGGTGCAGCCATCGCACATGTTTACTTATTCATTTATTTATTTCCCAGTAAAATCGCTTCAAGGCCTTCCTAGTCATATAAGTCAGTGTTCCTATTAACTCGTCTCCACACGAAGGCTGAATTAGGTACAGGGTCTGCTTTGGTGGTTTTTTACACAGCAAGAAATAAGATGAAAAACAAATATATATTTCAAAAGATAAACTAAATTACTGTTCTACCTAACTGACTATGCTGTTTTGTGTTTTAACTTAATTTAAAGTGTTTATTTTTGTTGAAATAAAAATAGTGAAAAACAAAATAGTGTTCTCATTTGAGCTATAGTTGAACCTCGATAATCGCTCTTACACCGACAATTAAACAGTACTTACATTTCCGCATGATTAGAGACATTTATTGCATGTGTCTATATAAGTATTTTGTTTAATATTTGATTTTGGAGCGATTATCGAGGCTCAAATGAGACCACAATTCTGTTTTTCGGAATAACTCAACCGATTTTATACTAAAACAATTCAAAATAAGTTAAACACACACTATATCCAGGTAGGTAGAAGAGTAACTTAGTTTGCCTTTTGTAACATTTCTTTGTGACGTATTCATTTTTCACTCAGCGTTGTTAGTTATTCTGGAAAAGCACCACAATGCTTTTATGTGGGAAACGTGTGACTCCCCGATTAATATGCACGCTAGGTTCCTATTTGCAATGCCTCCCCACGGGACAGAGTTAGACACCAGGATCGTTTTTTAACGTGGAGAAAAGGAACAAAAATAAAAATTGTCTTAGTCGTGAAGGATTTCTCCTCCACTGACAGAGAACAAGAAATTGAAGTGCAGTATCTGAAGAACAGATACTACACTGTGATCTTGTCCCGAAGGTTGAAACAAAATTAAACTTGCCTTAGTCGAAAAGGAAGTCTCCTTCATCCTTCATTGGCCGGGAATATAAAAGATAAATGGTTGTGTCTGAATAGATACTACACTAGTTACACAAGTCAGTCTTAATGTCGTAATAACCTTGAAGGCAGCATTGTATAAGAATTTCCTAAACATGGGCGATGCGTATGGCAAAAGACCAAGAAATTTTGAGCAAGAGAGACGTAAGAAACGATCTATTTAGTATTCTTTAAAATGCTAATCCCGATAAAATATTAAAATGAACGCGAAACGCCGCTCGAAGTCGCCCAGAGTGGATGGAAATAAAAACGATTGTGATATGACTTGTAACCATTTTGAAGGTCACCGATTAACGTCAATGTTTTTGCCTCCGTATTAAAACTAAACAACGCTAAGAAATAATAAAAAAAAACTTGTTAGCCAAAACAACCTGCCAGTCACTATGACATTGTCATTGCGTTAGATCACGAAGCCCTTGAAGCGCTAGTTCGCCGCGCGATAGAAAATAAAAATAGAAAACAAAAACATGTAATAGAACTGCACCCATTGGAAAGGTCATCCATTAAACAGAGAATATATATATATTTATATATATATGCACACACATACACACACACACACACACATACACACACACACACACACACACACACACACACATATATATAGATAGATGCGCGCGCGCGTGTGTGTGTGTGTGTGTGTGTACAATTGTATTGTATCGCGGTAGTTTCCTAGATGTAAATCCATTGAAACCGCGGTGTCTATAAAAAGTGCTCAACGAAAAGCAGAGCGTTATTACGACATGTTTGTTTATTCATACAAACATTATTGGTTACATTTTTGCATATAGTGTTTCTGCTGCGAATTCTTTAGAAACTCGGCGTCATCATGCAGGACCACACACAATAAAATACATTTCTTAAGTAGTAAATATTTTATGACTATGAAATTAAAAAGCGTTTATGAAGATTTGTATTCATACTACATAATTAAGCTACACATTTGTAAAATATGTTCCAGTCACAACTATAAAAAGCAATGTCTTTACGCCTTTGTTTTGCGGAAGGGATCAGATATAATGATGAAAACACCTATTTACCTGAACATATCGCCATCGACGAAATGTTGCATCCCTCTGCCTTTTCTACAAGTATTTTAGTGGTGAATGCTCTGACGAACTGCAATCACTTGTGCCCCCACGACGTGAGCACCCTCGACAAACCCGACAGGCTGCTAAATCCCACCCCCACACTGTAGAGATCCCTAGATGTAAAAGATCTTTTTACTCCAATAGTTTCTTCCCCAGAACCGCTAGACTCTGGAATTCCATTCCAGGTCCCTGCTTCCCCAACAGTACTGACGTGCAGCGTGAACCGACACCTTGCTGCCCAATCCCTACATAGTACCCCAGTAGTTGTTGCCCCTGATAGTAGCTCCCTACACCAAAGTGGCAATTTGCCTTGTTTGGGGTGAAAATGTAATAAAAAAAAATATATTTCAGAATTTAACAAACATATAAATGTTTATATTTATTAAGCCATCTGAATTTCTAACCTAAAAAAGCTGATCTTTGTCAAAACATATCATCCTAAATATGAGTATAAAATAAAAAACATTTTGCCAAGAACATATTGATTACTTAGTAAAAATATCAATTATTGTACACTGAATGGCATTGATTGAGTACACATAAATTGCATATTGCTTCACTAGAGTTCAAACTTCAGGGTTTGAACTTCCGTTTCTTTAAACTTCCGGAATCTTCAGCAGCAGGGAGATCTCTCTTCTGATTCCAACAGTAGTCAGTTTTTACGACTGCATCTCAGCGACCCTGCTACCTAGTCTTCGTCTCCATCAGGGTAGGATGGAATCTCTCCCCCTTTTCTCAGAAAACCGGTCCATACGCAAGAATAGCTAATGCATCTAGACGTTAAACTCGCAGCTCAAGCTTCTGAAAGATGGCAGCATCTTGTTGACAAGTTTCTGTGTAGTTTCTGACCTTATTGTTGTTAAGAAAGTTCTTGACTACCAGAATAAATGCCTTTCACGCTTCTCCTTCCACTTTGCTCATTTACTTTTCGAATTCTGTATCTCTGATGAGCTGCCAGATCTGATGAACGTCAAAGATGCCAGCTTAAACTGTTCATGGTCAATCCTGGAAAAGCCTGGCACAAATAAGTGAAGCAGTCACTATCCTTGTCCAGAGTCTTCGAAAACTGCTCAATTAAGCCGTGCTTGATTTGCTACGGTGGGAAGTGTATTATGTCTCTCCACCAGAGTGTCGTTAATTACGTTTCTTTCTTCATGAATGCCGATTTGCAATCTTTGTATGATCTCGAGGTTTTATGACTTCAAGCAGACTTCATTTCAATATAATCACCCGGAACTATCGGACCTGAATAGTTCTTGTCATTAAAATAAACATTTTCAATCACAGCAATTATTCGACATTGCATTTTACCTCCACTAACTTCTTAGACATTTGAAAATTCAATATATCATTGCGATATATCTTATGAGATTACTGACCAATTTTTATGATTTCAGGTTCAAATGAACAGCTACAGCAGGAATTGGGATACACTCTATTAAACCTAAGGCATCAATCTAAGCTGACACCACACAAAAATAGCCGAGAAGAGTCAAGGAGGATAGAATCGCCGAGAAGAGAGAATATTAATCAAACCTTCACTAGAGGAGCGTAAATGAGACTGGAAACCTAAGGAGGCTCTTGACGCCCGATTTTCAGTGAAGGCTAATGGTCCCTGACAGCAACAAATCAATTGTAAGCGGCTGTTGCGATATGGCAAAGTCAATTGCAAAGTTTATCGAAAGAGGTAGATTATGTTAGAAATCCGAAGAGTCTTGTTGTCACGCAGACTCCAGGGAATACCAATGGTTACTATCAGTAATAATTTTTGATGATGACCTCCGTGAGAACTAGTAACAATACTAATAATATTGTATTAAATAGATGTTAATTTTTTTGTGACACTTCTATCGTTAACTGTCCCTTGATGTGCGTGTGATAGTGATTCTTATATTATGACAGCATCACAGGTAAACTAAGCCTAGGCCTGGTGTGGCCACGTGCACCAAAAAATTACTCATGATAAATACTAATGACAAAAGCCGTGGAACTCAGAAGAAAGATCGTCTGAAGTCCAATCTCTGGTCCCCCCTCGCCAATCTTTCACGAAAAACACCCGTCTAGCTGAATCCACTGTGAAAAATTTCCCCCACTCTTTATCTGTGCCTAAATCAAAACGTGGATTCCATGAACAAGGCTTCTTTCCTAGAACTGCACGCCTGTGGAACTCTGTTCCGTCTGCCTGCCTCCCACCGGACTACAACTTGGATGTCTTCAAGTCCAACGTTAACAAATTCCTAATGAGCCGCCCCCTAAAGTAAACACTTCATCAAATCTCCACACTAACGTAATGCACTTGCAATAACCCTTATCCCTGAGTGGCTTCCGGGCCTTGATAAGTGGTGATCACTGTGTAAAAAAAAATCTCATGATTCGCAGATCCTCTATCGTTCGACAACATTGGACACGTAGTATGTATTTTGCGAATGTTGGGTCGTCTTTTAATTTAAAGGATAAGACTCAGACACAAAACAGGCAATCTCTTAAAGTCTAGGTACAATACCAACACAGACCAAATGCAATAAATAGTAATGAACAGAACTGCAACTTGAACAGAAAGAAGTGAACTACTATGGTAAAAAAAGAAGACTAGTCATGAAATGTTTCAGCAGAGAAGCTTCCGGAGACAAATGAACAAACCATTGTCAACCAAGCCAAACAGATTCTCAAGAGAGGCTGGTTGTCATAACTCGAACTAATAAAAATCCAACAAAAGATAGATTGTGTAACAGATCAAAAAGCACGGATTTAAAAAAAAAAAAGGAACACAAGTAGAAGACTGTTAAGATATTAACACTGGAACTGAGCAGACTGAGGAAAAAGAAATCACGGAACTCACTGAAGAAGAAGAAGAAGAAGAAGAAGAAGAAGAAGAAGAAGAAGAAGAAGAAGAAGAAGAAGAAGAAAGAGAAGTTTAAAATATCAAACGACTTATGGATGAGGATAAAACAAAACCGCCACTAAGAAACGAACAGGGGAAGTAATTACAATTCGAAATAAAAGATAAACAGTATCTCAAGAGATAGATACTATCACAGATCTAAACAACTTAATAAATTAGCAAGCATGAAATTAAAAACAGAAATAAAGTGAAAATTGTGGAAATTTGGCGCACAAGGAAAAGCTCAATAAGAAACATGAAGAACTAAAACGAAAAATAGCAGCAAAAAAGGGACGACTAAGAAGATACAAATACGTCTGATCAGTACAAACAAAGCAAGTAAAGACACTTTTATAAAAATGTGAACGGAGGAGTAACATGAACAGAACAACCAAACCCAACATAAATGAAACTCTTCTGGGGCCAGATATGGGGACAGCCTCAAGACCACGACAGACCAAATAGAAGAAAGGCATGAACAATAGATTCAAGGAAATAGAAGAAGAAAGAGAACAGAAATTAATAAAGAAACGCTCAAGACAACCCTAAAGAAAATGATTATCTAGAAAGAACCAGGCGACGATATATACCGATAAACAAATTAAACTCCGTGTAGAAAATTTTAACAGCACACTTTAGTGAACAACTTTACTACTCCCTTAACAATCAAGAACGAACAAGGTGCTTAAAAGGAAAAAGAGGGGCACACGACTTATTAATCAGAGATCAGCAGACCTTAAATGAGGTGAAAACAAAGAAAAAGAACATAGCCATGGCATGGATTGACTAAAAGAAATCCCACGACAGAATCTCACAAGCATGAATAATTAAATGCCTGAAAATCTACAATGTATCCAACAAGATTATCAATATTATTAAAATCGCAATGGGAAGCTAGTGACTGGAATTGACAGCTTGAGGACAACAGCTGACTGAGATAAGTGTGAAGAGAGGCACATTTCAAGGAGACCATTACTGCTTATCATAGCCATGATTCCACTCAACTACATACTTAGAAAATGTGATGTTGAGTACAAGTTTACAGACACAGAACAAAGATTAAACCACCTCACGTGCATGAATGGCCCAAGCTGTTTTCTAAAACAAAAACAAAAAAAAATAGGAACTGGAAAAGCTGATTAACGTATTCAGAATATTCAGCAAAAGTATTGAAATGGAATTTGAATAAAAAAAAATGCGCACTACTAGGGATAACATGGGAAACAAGAGACGAGACATCAGATGATAAAGATGTGCCCAAGAAGAGATGATGAATATGATGCCTACAAATATTTGGGTGTTCTGAAAACAAACAATATCAAATCTACAGAAATGAAACATTGGTTTAGAAAAGAGTACATGAGAAGAACAAGGACACATTTGCAAACAAAGCTATACTGTAGAAATATGATTAAAGGAATAAACACCCGAGAAATGTCGTTAAAAGATACTGGGCCATTCATAAGCTGGGTTAAAAAGAACTTCGGGATCTATACCAGAAGATGAAGAAACTAATGACAATGCACAATGCATTACACTAGAAAGGCAATACTAATAGACTATACGTGAAAAGGGACCGAAGCGGGAAGAGGACTGCTAAATCTAGAAGACTATGTAAAAGCCACAAGAAAGACTTGGAAAAGTACATAAGTCCGGATACATAAAAACTGACCACTGCAGGAAGGAACACTACCAAAAAGAACAATATAAGAAATGGCGAAACCAGAAATAAAGACAAGAAAAGTGGGAAGAGAAAGAACTACATGGACGATTCATAATAATGACAACACATGGTAAAAAAAACAAAAACATGAACAGACATACAGAATCTCTGCTGAGATCAACGCAATTTGAACATTAAAGCTAAAACAAATAAAACACAGAAAAGTAGTAAGTGTAGACCTTGTGGACAAAGAGACGAAACGATAAACTACACAAGTGAATTCAGAAAACTAGCCCCAAAGCAATATGAATACATGCACGATTGCGTGGGAGAGTCTATACACTGGAAGCTCTGCACATCAAACATGCGGAAAATGGTACAAACACAAACTAAAAACAGTACTAGAAAACGAAATCCGCAGAATCGTTTAGGACATTGGGGTACAAACAAATAAACTCACCCAAACAAAAAGACTGGACGTAATAAAAATTAACAAAAAGGAAAAACTCTGCCAAATGGTAAAATTTGCCGTCCGAGCAAACCACGGGGCAAGGAGCAAAGGGATAAAAAAAATGAAACAAGTATGTGGAACTCGTCAGAGAATTGAAAGGAATTTAAGACACGAAAAAAATCAGTATAATACCAATAATTGTAGGAGCACTGTGAACAGTTCGAAATAATTAGGAGAAATTGGAATCAAGAGGAAGACTGAATCAAGAGGAAAACACGGGACAGTAATGCTAAAAACAGTAAAAATTTATAGGAAAACCCTTGAATGCGGAAACTAAACTACATAAGCTACAAAAGCTAACCGGCTACGTAGAAAGTATAAAATATATAAAGCAAAAAAGATAGATTAACATAACACGGAACCAAGAAAACTGATACCGCGAAATTGTACACTCCAGCAAACATTATCGGTTGTGGTCAGTGAGTAATCTCTGATAATGGCCTGTGTGAAAACTCCAAGTGAGTACAAATAATAATAATAATAATAATAATAATAATAATAATTTTTCATTGACAACTACAACGAGATCTAGTCTTTTTTCAACTACCGCATATGTAATTTCGTCCAGTAGTTTTGGAGCATATAAGTCACCAAAAAGGAGGACGGTAGAAAGAAATCAACTATTGTATTATCTCACATGCGTACGTATGTTTGAGTTTGTATGTGCTTAGGTGTGTACTGAGATCACGCATAACTACTGGTAAAACCATAATAAAAAGATTACATACGCTGTCTGCTTGGGCGTATTCAGTAGCATTGAACCTTTGAAAAGGTCGTCTCATTGATTCAAAACTTTCCTTTTTGACTTCATGACCTTTGACCGATGATTTTATTTTCTCTTACGGTCTAACATCGTCCGTCTTTTACTGTTCTATAAATGGCCAGTAGAGTATACAGATTGACTTGTTGATTATGGTTTATGATCGGCTCTTGTCCCTTTCTTCCTTGGGAAGAGGAAAGATAGGTACAAGGTAATTTTTATGTAGAAAAATACATAGTTTTCTCCAAACTTTGGATGGAACAAAAATCAAAATTGACCCAGCCAAGAAAAATTACTCCTTCAGAAATGATAGAATATATTAATTCACTTGCCCCTTCGCGCAGTATAAGTTAGACATACAATCGTTTTCTTTTTATGTGGAAAAAAGTCTAGCCTCTCAAAAAACGGACATTCTATATTGGGATTAGAAATACAGATTGAAGGATGTCTCTTTTATTGACTGAGGGCGGATAGGAATATATAGCATCAGAACAAATGTACTTTGAGGTCCTTTACAGTATCGAACACAAAACGAAAAATGGCAAAGAAAAACAGTGTTTTTTAGAGGCGACCAAATTTAAATTGACAAATCTATTCCCTTTAATTGCAGATTTGGCAACTATCGATTATTTCCATTTCAGCTTGGTTTGGTAATTCATTATGTGGCTTCATCAGGATGAAGCTATTGGCATATTATCAATTTACTAAGAAAGACATTATTAACGAATATTTTCACAGAATGAACCTGCTAACAGGCAACCTGTCCCTTAGATTTAACCCCATTGTGTTTTTATCTTTGGGGATATGTAAATTTCCATATCTACACTTATAAACCAGAAACAACAGACCACTTCGAAGACAACATTCGACGTGTTATTTCTTAAACAGGACTAATTTAATGTGTAGCGTCGTGAAAATTGAACATCTAGATTACGCCATATACACGCAAGCGTGGCGGAGGACCATATGCCCAAAATTGCATTTGAATTATAAATGCTAAAAATTAATCTATGGAATAAATTACCAATTTGTATAATACAACTATTTTTCTGTGATTTATTTTAATTTAAAGTTCGCCGCCTCTAAAAGGACACCCTTTATAACAAATAACTGATCCTAATAGCAAAATAGGTTACTCTTCTACCTACCTGGATAAAGTTTTTTGTGTTCTAAATTATAGCGTGTATTTACTTTGAAACGAAAGTCTTGTGCTAGAACAAGAAAAAATTGATAACATTAGATGGTCATATGGGAAGTCTCAATAATTGTCCAACAATCAAAAATTCGATAAAATATCGAGAGATACCGATCCAATAAATATAAAAACATATAATCATGTCACGTTAACATAAATAACATAAATGTCACGTTAACAAAAATATAATCATGTCACGTTAACATAAATTTTATATTTGAAACATTTTTCAACAAAAATATAATCATGTCACGTTAACATAAATGTTATATTTGAAACATTTTTCAACAAAAATATAATCATGTCACGTTAACATAAATTTTATATTTGAAACATTTTTCAGCAAAAATATAATCATGTCACGTTAACATAAATGTTGTATTTGAAACATTTTTCAACAAAAATATAATCATGTCACGTTAACATAAATGTTATATTTGAAACATTTTTCAACAAAAATATAATCATGTCACGTTAACATAAATGTTGTATTTGAAACATTTTTCAACAAAAATATAATCATGTCACGTTAACATAAATTTTATATTTGAAACATTTTTCAACAAAAATATAATCATGTCACGTTAACATAAATGTTATATTTGAAACATTTTTCAGCAAAAATATAATCATGTCACGTTAACATAAATTTTATATTTGAAACATTTTTTCAACAAAAATATAATCATGTCACGTTAACATAAATAAGATAAATGTCACGCTAACAAAAATATAATCATGTCACGTTAACATAAATGTTATATTTGAAACATTTTTCAACAAAAATATAATCATGTCACGTTAACATAAATAACATAAATGTCACGTTAACAAAAATATAATCATGTCACGTTAACATAAATGTTATATTTGAAACATTTTTCAACAAAAATAAAATCATGTCACGTTAACATAAATGTTATATTTGAAACATTTTTCAACAAAAATATAATCATGTCACGTTAACATAAATTTTATATTTGAAACATTTTTCAACAAAAATATAATCATGTCACGTTAACATAAATGTTATATTTGAAACATTTTTCAACAAAAATATAATCATGTCACGTTAACATAAATGTTATATTTGAAACATTTTTCAACACAAATATAATCATGTCACGTTAACATAAATGTTATAAATTGAAAACATTTTTCAACAAAAAATAATCATGTCACGTTAACATAAATGTTATATTTGAAACATTTTTCAACAAAAATATAATCATGTCACGTTAACATAAATGTTGTATTTGAAACATTTTTCAACAAAAATATAATCATGTCACGTTAACATAAATGTTATATTTTAAACATTTTTCAACAAAAATATAATCATGTCACGTTAACATAAATGTTATATTTGAAACATTTTTCAACAAAAATATAATCATGTCACGTTAACATAAATGTTATATTTGAAACATTTTTCAACGAAAATGTTTTGATAAAAATGATGTTCAAACTGTTATTAATAATCTCAAATCAAATACATTTAAGAATAATATATTGACCTAATAGGTTCCCTAGTTATTTAATTAATTCTTTTACATGTTAGGCGTCACATATCAAGGCCCGAGAGCCATTCGAGGATAAGGGTTAATAAGTGTACAGTAGTAACTGAGACAACAACGTGGCGGAAATGGGGGGTAGAAATGGATTATTTAGGGTAAGGCACAACAAGAACTTGTTTACATTGAAAACGACCATATTTTAGTAAAACGGAAAGAAGGCCACCGGAACAGAGTTCCACATGTTGGCAGTTCTAGAAAAGAAACTTTGTTTATAGAATTTGCGTTTAGATTCAGGAAGAGATAGAGAGTTGGAGAAACTGTTGATAATAGTTTTAGCTAGACGAGTGTTTTTGTGAAAGTTTGCCAATGAGAGGGCCATAGATTGAAGCTCAAACAAATGAAAATAGCGATAGAAAATGAAAGACTTTTATCATAAATGAGCGTCCTAGCAAATATGTCAGACGTAGTCTTTGAACTTTGAACGACATGCGTAAAGCCGTTGCTCGTAACAGGAGCCGTGTAATTATCAAACGTCTTTTCTTCACATTGAATCGAGCGTATAATTGGGCCTTACATCAATGAGGGGGCCGATATGCGAACAAGCCGTACAGAAGAAGGCCCCAAAACAGTGCATATTCTCTCCTGATTACCCGATATTAGCTGCAAGATGAAATACCCCAAAACTTTACTATGTAAGTTAACGAGTAAGAAAAAAATAGACTAAGATATGCAATGACCCCCACCTCCCCAAACCACTATCTTATACAAGGAAAAACTAAGATAAGGAAAGCCTTTCTCTCATGACTTTATCCGAAAAGCATTACTGCACAAGTGAAAACAGCTTATAAACATCATTATATACAAGCCTATAAGGTAAGCAGTTTCTTTCAAAGCACAACATCTGTCATTAGTTTGCTTCATGGCGAGTTTCTGCTACTGTTCTGGTAGTAATTTTTATCCTCTGACTTTTTAAATAACGATCCTGTGTTTTCATATATCCAGCAGTTGTACATTAAATTAGACATTTAAATTCAGAAGAATATTTTTATTTGATATAACAACGTTAGTTCTAAGAGTAAAGTTTCTTTGTTTTAACAAAAAAAGATCAATGAGCTACGAAAAGACGAGCGACCTTTTTTTTTAATTTGGAATTTATTTTTGTGCATAGTAACCACCGTTCTCAATGCACTTTTGCCAGAAATTCAATGATGCATCTCTGCTTCTGCAGCACGTCCATGACTGATGTTTCTTCCTTAGAGTCTCAACCCATCAATATCTGGAACGAAAAGATGACAATTTCAAGTCATGGATGTTCAGTAATCATAACAATTTAATTTGCAATCCCCTCTGATTCATTCAGGCGGAATAAAAATAGAGGACATTATTTTTAGAACGGCCCTCGTATCAATAAATAGTCATCACGATATATGTGATCACAATCTTCGAGATATTTATAATTACAAGTATCGTTGATTAATAAAACAAGATATTTCTTTAATATATATATATAGATATATATATATTAGATCGTTAATATATATAAGTCCTTATATATATATATCGTTAATATATATAAGTTCTTATATATATATATATATATATATATATATATACATATAAATACCCGTTCGCATACACCTTTCACGATAAAGATAGAACTCAGAATTAGATAGAATCGAGCAATTGCATCGACAACGGACAACGCCAGACCCAAAGTGGGTTTCCATGTACTGCATCTCATCAGTGACGTGCTCCGACATAGGCGCGAACCCAGGTCGTCGCACTCATGAAGTGTACAATACTGACGACCTAACCATATGGGCCACGGCGCAATCTATTGACTATGCCTTGATTTTTTAAATTCTTATATTTTTTATCCAGTTCTACATTCTACGATGTGACAAGCAACGCGTCATACAACTAAAATAGTTACTGCTGGTATGCAGGCGGTAGATATCACATCTACAAACATTAACTGCAATTAGCCGACTTCCCAGACACGATTTCGGAACAACCTTATTTGTTGAGGAACATCACGTCCCTACGAAGGATGACCCGCTTTTTCTACATATATTAGACATTAAGAGGAGATTATACATATATATATAAATACCCGTTCACATACACCTTTCACGATAAAGGTTCGCGCCTATGTCGGAGAACGTCACTGATGAGATGCAACACATCGAAACCCACTTTGGGTCTGGCGTTGTCCGTTGTCGATGCAATTGCTCGATTCTATCTAGTTGAACGGGTATTTATATATATATCTATAATCTCCTCTTAATGTCTAATATATATATGTATATATATATTAGATCGTTAATATATATATATAAGTTCTTATATATATATATATATATTAATTCTTTTAAAAAATTTGGAAGAAGGAGATGTAGGTAAAATATTTTCCCATGTTTTTTCATATAAAGAAAATGGACTCCATACTGTTCATTGTTAAAGTGTTTTTCCTCAGTACGTCTAACGAAAGGCTGTTCTAGTGAAAATTTTCAAACGACATAATGTTTGAATTTTTCCGAATAATCTTGACACAATTGCAGCAAAAAGTGAAATACACTATTTGTTGCTATCAATCTATTTCTTGATGTCTTGATCTTGTTAAAACAATATATATATATATATATATATATATATATATATATATATATATATATATATATATATCTTAACTGTAGTCTCTGAACGTATATACCGTTCACTGGACAAAACAGGGAAAGGTAGAGCGGTAGCCCTTGATATATCTAAGGCTTTTGACAGGGTATGGCACGATGGTCTTCTAAGGAAAATTAGATCATATGGAATCACTGGAAACATACATAATATAATTAAATCCTTCTTAAGTAAGAGAAAAATCCAAGTTGTCCTTGACGGTCGCACATCTAAACAATAAGACATAAATGCGGGAGTACTTCAGGGGTCTATCTTTGGACCTCTATTATTCCTGATATTCATAAATGATCTCCCTGATAAAATTGTTTCGGAGATGGGTATATTTGCCGATGACACCACTCTTTATAACAGATATTAGGGGAAAACAAATGAACACATATCCAAGGAAATGGCAGAAACACTAGAGGATGACCTCCAATTAGTAGTAATGGGGACAAAAATGGATGTTCACATTCAATGCTGCTAAGACTAAGCTTGTTTCCTTCAATAACTACAAGAAACCTTTTCTACCACCAAGAACACGTTGCCTGAAAGTACTTCCTTTAAACTACTCGGCCTAACGTTTACAGGGAATATGAACTGGAATAGATACATTTAGAACATTGCCAAGGCTGCTGCAAAGAAGGTTGGCTCCCTCTACCGTGCTAGAAAACTAATTACGCCTGAAAGTATCATGTACCTCTATAAGGCCACGATTCGCTCATGTATGGAGTACTGTTGTCACATCTGGGCTGGTGCATCTGATGCTTGTCTCTCACTCCTGGACAGGGTTCGAAAGAGAGTCGCCAACCTTATAGGTTCTAAACTGTCATCTAGGCTTCAGTCGTCGTCGAGATGTTCCATCCCTCTGTCTGTTCTACAAATACTTTAATGGTGAAAACACTTGTACCTCCCCGACGTAACTACCCCCGACAAACCCGAAAAGCCACTAAGTCTCACCCCGTTACAGTAGAGATCCCTAGGTGTAAGAAAGTTTTTTACTTCAATAGTTTCTTCCCCAGAACTGCAGGGCTTTGGAACTCCCTTCCGGGATTCTGCTTTCCCAACTGTACTGATATGCAGAAGTTCAAGTGTAATGAGAACAAACATTACTCATCCCCCTTCATAGTGTCCCTGCAAATTATGTCCCTGATAGTAGCCCCCTGCTTCAAAGTGGCACTGTGCCTTCTTTGGGGTGAAAATTGAATAATATATATATATATATATATATATATATATATATGTAAAGGAGTTGATGCATTAACAATTATTGTTATTGTTTCTTATATGCTTTGTTTATTAATTCATATTTATATTTTCAGTTTTTTCAATTTTTTCTATAATTGGTATAAGTTTGAATGTCCATAACGCGTTTCGAGCGTTTTTTTACGTCTTCATCAAATATTTTGTTGAGAAAATTAATAAATGTACTTCTCAAGAAGTGCAATGTGTCTTTAAATTGTCATTTCTTTGTACTTAACTTGTGGTTCACCCTTAGCTGTGTTGAGATCTGGTGGAGTCTCTTCAGTAGAAATTGGAATAGTATATGACTTTTGAAGCATACTATACAAGCTACGAGGATGTCTTTCAACTGGACTGCAAAATTTGGCCAAATAGCCAGAAAGGGAACCTTTTACTCAGGAAGTTGGGTGTAAGAGAACACAGCAAGTTCGTAGATTATATACTACCTTAACAAAATACGGAAGAAGCTGTAAAATTACTAAAAGAATTATTTAATCCGAATATATCTCTTTTTCATAAGAGATGGTTGTGTATGAATCTAAGGAAGATGGACAACCAAGATTATTTGACATACGCATCAGTTGTCAATAAAAACTGTGATAATTTTAAGCTAGCGGAACTAACAGTAGAAGATTTCAAATGCCTAATCTTCGCACAAGGGTTAGTCTCCACGAAAATGCAGAAATACGCAGACGAGTGTTGTCTAAGCTGGAATCTGAGCAAGATTTAACGATTTTATATAGGGCCATTACACTAAAAATGGATTCAAAAAAGATAGAAGAATCCGGAGTGGCATATGTAAGAAAGGTTAGAAAACCATACACACCAACCAAGAACTATACAAATAAAAGCAGTCAAAACGGAACGAGATATTCCAAATATAATAATCATAATTATAGTAAAGAATATAACAAGTCTCTTCCTATATATAACTGTAAGAGATGCGCAGAAAGACATTGGGAATCGGATTGCCCTTATAAGAAGAAAAAATGCTACATTTGCAAGAAAATCGGACACAAAAGCGATTGTTGCAGATATAAAGATTTCACCAGAAAGAGAGTACAGCAAACAAAATCAAATTAAAAATTAGACAAAAATCGGCGAAAATACATAAAAGCGGAAATATTTAAAACGCCAATAAAATTACAACTGGATTCAGGATCCGATATTTCTATAATAAACTTGAATACATGGAAAAAGTTGGGTAAACCTACCATGATGAAAACAAGTAAATCAGCTCGGACGGTAACTGGTGGTGAGATAAAATTTGAAGGAGAAGTTATCCTTCCGATAAAATTGAAAGGGATTACGAAGAAATTAAAAATGTTTGTATTGAAAAATAGCGAAAACCTGTTTGGAATAAATTTAATTGAGAAATTTGGACTCTGGGATAAGCCAATTAATACATTCTGTAAAAAAATAGAATGTACTACTACAACAACAGAAAATATAAAAGAGGACTTAAAAAAATTATTCCCTGATGTATTTATGACTAAATTAGGTCATTGCAATAAATTTAAGGCCTCGTTTGAACTTAAAGAAAACACCAGCCTAATTTTTAGAAAAAAGCGAAACGTTCCGTTCGCTGGGTTGGAAAAGATTAATGAAGAATTAGACAGATTGGAACAGACAGGAATACTATCAAAAATAGAACATAGCGACTGGGCAGCCCCCACCGTATATGTAAAGAAAAAGAATGATGAAATCAGAGTGTGCGCAGACTTTTCGACAGGTCTAAACTCCATATTACAAGATTACCATTACCCTCTACCAAGCTCAGAGGAAATATTCACAAAGTTGAATGGTGGTAATATCTTCTCCAAGATAGACTTGAGCGACGCGTATTTACAAATACCGGTCGAGGAGAATTGCTCAAAAATACTATGCATCAACACGCATAAGGGATTCTACAAATACAACCGGTTGCCCTTTGGCATCAAAGTAACGCCTGCCATTTTTCAACAAGCGATGGACACCATGCTAAGTGGTATTGAGTGCGCATGTGCATACCTGGACGACATTGTTATCAGGAGCAAATTCCTAGAAGAACATAAGGAGCATTTAAAACAAGTATTCACTCAAATACAAGAATTCGGGTTTAAAGTAAAAGAAAATAAATGCGACTGTTGTGTGAGCGAAATTAAGTATCTTGGACATATAATAAATAAACATGGGCGGCGTCCAGACCCAGAAAGATCTGCGGCAATAAAAAAACATGCCAGCACCTAATAACGTAACAATCTTGCAGAGTTTCTTAGGACTCGCAAATTATTATCAATCTTTTGTTGAAGGGATGCATAATTTGCGAGCTCCCTTAAATGAGCTGCTAAAAAATGACACACCTTGGAACCGGACGCAAGATTGTCAGACCGCTTTTGACAAAATAAAGAGCGCACTAACATCTGAATTATTTCTAACTAAATATAGTCGTCGCTAGTGACGCTAGTTCCTACGGCATAGGAGCATGCAATCAACATATCATGCCTAATGGATCTGGAACGCCGATAGCTTACGCTTCAAGAACGCTGCTTCCATCAGGGAAGGCGTATTCACAGATTGATAAAGAAGCGTTGAGTATAATCTTTGCAGTGACTAAATTCCACCGATATTTATATGGTTGATAATTCATACTTGAAACCGACCATAAACCATTAGTCACAATCTACGGATCAAAAAAAAAAAAAGGATTGCCTGTATACACCGCAAATAGATTGCTGCGCTGGGGTACGATCCTACTGAATTACGATTTCCAGCTACAACATCTAGCATTGAAAAAGATTTGCCATGCGGATGGACTTTCAAGACTGATACCACAGAAACATAATTTGGAAGAATCAGTGATTGCAGCAATTCGAACAAACGTCGAAGTGAAAAATATGGTAGCAAACATCATTAAAGAACTACCGGTAACATTGTCGGACATTAAAAGAGAAACCGATAAAGATGAATATATAAATGATATAAAAGAAATAATTATAAATGACAAAAAGGTTCAGGAAATTTTTTCCATATGTAACGGTGTGTTATTTTATAGCGAGAGAGTAGTAATACGTAAAACGTTGTAGAAGAGGATTTTGAGAGACTTCCACACAGGACATCCGGGGATAAATCGGATGAAGTCTCTAATGAGAAGCTACGTATACTGGCGTAACATGGATGTCGACATGGCTACAACAATTGATAAATGTAAAGGATGCCAGTTAGCGGCAAAATCCCCACCTATAGTACACAAACCTTGGCCGAAAACCGATCACCCATGGTCGAGAATCCACATGGACTTCGCTCGCCAGTAGGAGAAAATTACTACTTAATTGTAGTAGATAGTTATACGAAATGGCCTGAGGTAATGCGTTGCAGGAATCCAACAACGAACAACTCAATAGGATTCCTACACGATTTATTTGCACGATTTGGTGTACCAGATATACTGGTTACTGACAATGGAACTCAATTCACATCCACAGACTTTAAGGAATTTTGTGACACGTTCCAAGTAAAGAATATCACTACTCCGCTGTATCATCCAAGATCGAACGGCCTCGCGGAGAGGTTCGTGGACATGTAAAAACGAGTGTTGAAAAGATCCATTGGGAGACCAACGGAAAAAGCTTTGCAACAATTTTTGCAAATATATAAGATAACACCGCACCCTAATACCGCGTCAAACATATCACCAGCTTATTTAATGTTTACCAGAAAGGTGAAATCAGCGTTTGATAAACTATTGCCAAGACAGGCAATTGTCCGAAACACTACACACATGATAAGAAAGAAATATAACTCGGGAGATCGAGTATATTTCAAGTGCTACAGGAATAACATTTCTTACTGGGAATGTGGAGTAGTGGATAAACGCATTGGTGATTGTACATACATGATTAAAGGTCCACAAAATATACATAAAGGAACCTGAACCAAATAAAAAAAAACGCCACATTCAAGATGGTGATTATACAACAGCAGTCGAAGAGGAGGAAACCATGGACATCATATACGAATCCTTTAATTTGGAACCGCCTCAATATACACCTGAACTCCGGAGATCAGGTAGAAAAAGAAAGTTTAATGAACCATTAATGTTACATCCCAAGAGAAAAAGATATTGAAATTTGAGCGACTTCAAATCTTGGGAGGAGGATGTTGTGATGGCACACATTTATTTGCATATGTGGATAGTAATTACACATAAATAGGAAGACTCAGTTAGTCTGAGTGTGTGTTCACCAGAAGCCACCGAAGGCCGTCGAGAGCAGATATGTTTCTCCAGCAAAGACTCTCTTATTTGACACCATTATGTAAATATCCTGTAAATATACCTTTTTCTAATACACTTCTTATTTGATCTACCTTTGTCTGTTGAGTCGTCATTTGTATTGCTTTCTACGTTACGTGTTTCAACCTGCAAACTTAACAATAACAATAGTAATAGCATTAAAAACAATGCAGTAATAATAATGATAATAATAAAGGCAGTAGTAACAATACTTCCACCACTACCTCCACAATCACCACTACTATTACCAATAAAAATAATTATAATGTAAATACTGTTTATATTAAGTATTAGGGGTGCGTAAAAGAAGGGATACAGACAAGTTGGGGGTTAGAGTAGCAGGAAATGGGGTTGAGGAGTGAGGGGTAAGTGGACTCGAATAAAATAAAGTAAGATAGAGAATATATATATACACACATATACGCATACACATACATATATCCGTATAAAAAAATAGATATAGAATAAGCCGGGAAAGCGTAAGAGTTCGGTGAACAATAGGTCCTTGGGTTTAAATTAAAATAAAGGATTGCTTCACTAGGAACGGTAGTTTCAAGAGTCCAGCTTAAAACTTTCATACATACATAGACATATACAAAACATACACACACATATATATACATATACATAGACACACATAAGGACAAATATATACATATATATATATAAATTATAATAGATGATACTACCACCACCATCACTATGACCACTACGATCACTACTACTACTACTACTACTACTACTACTACTTCTAATAATAATAATAATAAAGAATACCAAGTGAAAGATTTAGTTAATATTTTTGTAAAGCGTATAAAGAATATTAAATATCAAAAAGGTATTGGTAAATAATTTTTTTTTTAAATTCAATCATTAAATCCATATTACCTTTAATCTCTACCAGAATCTCTAGGTTATCAGCTGAAAAAGAGACCTTTGATCCATGTTTTATAATAACGCCCTTAGAAATTCTGGTTATACAGAAAAGATAAGATATAATCATAAAAGTCAATAAACTCGCCGATTACCCTCATTAATTACGCATAACATGTCCAGAAGTAAAAAAAAAAACAAAAAAAAAAAACAACATATATTCACTCCTTTATTTCGTTCCTGATGTGTTCTTTCAATTCTTTCAGGATTTGTGGTTTGACGTTTTGAGTTCTGACAGCTCGCGGAACGGAATAACAGAGTTAAATCGCAATAAAAAGATTCTGCAATCAGTCATGACTATGTTTTCGACAGAACACAAATATACGAAGCCGAAAATTGGCAACCTTTAAAAGACAATTTTTTTTTCATGAATAAAGACTGATTAAATTTTGCCTTATCTTAAAAAAATATTCTCAATATTTTAGTTGAATTGTGCTTAAATTACAGAAAGATATCATCAAAAATAAATAATCTATTTAAGTTCAAAAACCCATCAGTGACCTTTTGGACACAATATGTATGTATGTATATATATATATATATATATATAATTAGGCGCAAAAATGATAGTACGACGCAAATAATGGTGTATCTCACACAATAAGAGGATATCTTATTTACGAGTCGCTCGTTCCCTTTACCATATCGACCGCTCCTTTCCACCAAACGGCTGATCCCAGCAAGACATTGTTGGTCGTCCAATTCCATTATTGTCCTCTTCGTCCGACTCTTACCGTTTCAACGCAAGCCTATTGTCCTGACCGCAAGCCAGACTGTCTTTGAGCACCGTCGGCGAGTGACGCCAGGAGACCCTGCCAGCTCCGAAAAGCGGGCAGAGATCGCGTGTTGCTTCGTGACAACATTATTATTCCGCTTCCGACGACACGCCACCTACATACAATTGGTATTGCTATAAAGCTCCGTCCCAAATCGGAATAAGCACCTCCCCCCAGCGCCGACACTAGGGATCCATCGCTTCCTTCAAGTTAGATACAAGGCTAGTTTATAGTGAGGACCTAGACGTGGCCTTTGCAGTATACGTCATTAAAGCCCCCGATTTGTTAAATGACGTCAGTGCTGAGGTCCTAGCAAATAAGATCTGTCGAGTAGTCAGTGTCGATAATGAATTAAATTTTCTTTTACAAAAGGCATTAGAAAACTTAAAATAGAGAAAAAAACATTATGATTTGCACTGAACTCATTCAATATTTAAAATTAACATTCAAAACGGAAATGTTCTGTGTTTATGCGCTTAAAGTAATCAAACATTTCGTTGTTCCATGGATTTTAAAGGCTAAAATACGTTTGAAACTAACAATAAATAATTTGTAAAAGGAAAGATAAATTAGTTTAACTGAAGGACGAACGATAAGTTAAAAAATAAAAAATTAAATTCAAACAAATACAGTTAACATAAATAAACACAGTTACTAGTGCAGAAACATTTCAAACATTAAATATGAAAACAACAAAAATCGGGTTTATTTTACAATACACAGACTCGGAAAAATTCGTCCAAAACAAATAAATAAGTGTTACAAAAGGCTTACTATTCTGCCTAGATGGGAATAGTTTTAGTGGCCTTATTCAATGTAAAACGTTTATTCCATTCGAAAAACAAGTAGTTTCGAACGTTACACGAGTGCAAGAAAAAATGGCCGCACGGTATCTCTTATATCTTTGAAGTTTCGACAATAATTTAGAAATAAAACCTATACAAAATACTGTAAGAAACCCAGTCAATAAATGTCACAGGAACATTTATTGGCTGAGTTTCTAACAGTAATTTGTACAGTTTTAAGTCATTGTCAAGATTTCAAATACATTAGATAGGACGCTGCTATTTTCCTTGTGAATTTGTAACTCTCGAGACTTCTTGTTTTCGAACCAGATAAACATTTTACATTAAATAAAACATTAAAAACTTATCCGGCTAGGGAGACGAGTAACTTGTCTTGCATTTGATAACAGTTATTTGTTATATATTTGTTCTGACTACTGTTTTGAATCTCTGTAGATTGTAAAACAATTCCCCCCAATATAATCTATTGTAGAATTTAATTAAAAGTTTGAATTTTTTTAAAACTGATATTGCCATTCTCTTTGCGATCTTAAAAACAGTTTTTTCAACTGTTTCGTGCTGCTTTTGTAAACTAACAAAAATACAGTCAAGGAAAACAATAATACACTCTAATAAAAATAATAAACTCTAATAATAATATTAATAATTAATAATAATAATAATAATAATAATAAACTCTAACAATAATGATAATAATGATAATAATAATAATAGCAAAATAAACTCTAATAATAATAATAATAATAATAATAATAATAACAATAATAAACACTAATAATAATAATAATAAAATAATAATAATAAAAATAATAAACTCTAAATATAATGATAATAATAATAATAGTAACAATAATAAACACTAATAATAATAAAATAATAAAATAATAATAATAATAATAATAATAATAATAATAATAATAATAATAATAATAATAATAATAATAATAATAAGAAGCTTTGAAACCATTTACTTCATATCAAAATGGCTTAACGATTGTTTCTCTTCGGAGGGGGAAAATACTCGTAATAATTATAAAAACGATGATTATGGTTCTCACTACAGCTATGAATAAAAAACTTAAAGCATATCTAATGATACTAAGTACCTGACGTCAAACAAGAGCAATTCCAAATACGGGGTTGACATCTGGCGGGATATGATGGCCTTCCATGGCCAAAACTTGGTCTTTACCTCAGGTAAACATTTCTGAGATAATATCTCAATAAAAATACCAGGGAAGGAAAACCTTAAACAAACCATTCCTTATATTATTCAAATCTGAATGTTCAAAACTATCAAACTGAGGACGACGTAAATGGGATCACAATAGCAACATCAAGTGTAGGTCCCATGTCCTGTAGGGGAAAGAATGAGGCTTCCCCGGCCGTTAACCAGAGAATTCATCGAAACACTACCGCTAGAACAAATTGGACTAAAGCCTTAAATAAAATTGAAATGATGTGATGCCCCTAATAGGCTATACAGAAAAAGAATGCGCCATATATGGAATGAACTAGGTCTGTTTAAAATAACAGAACAAATTCTTGCAGTACAAGCCCGGATAATAAGAAAATACGGACTGGTGTCTGCCCTTGAAATTGGAGATCTGAAAAGAGAAATTAAAAAAGAGAATGTGGATATCAATAAACATGATGGGCTGATGGAATGATGAGGGTAGAAGCAAATACTAAAAATGTAAATCAAAATATTCGACCTTTTAACAATCAGAATCTTTACAAAGAAACAATTGTTAAACTTATGATTGAACATGGGAAGACGAAAGAACTGGCAAGTTAGAACAGCCACCGAACCCCCCATATGTGAATTGGAGAAGATTAAAATCTATGACCACCAAGCTGAATGAAGTCTTGCGATTTTTTCTAGTAAATTATTTAAAACACTGCATTAAAATCATTAAAGCTGCTGCTAATACTGACTCAATGCTTCTTGGAGTGGGAAAACGTAAAAAAGAAGAAAGGAAGGATCCCTGATGGCGGAAACCTCTCAATGGGCAAATAAAGCAACTTCGAAAGGACCGCAGTAAAGTACAAGCTGTCGTAGAAGGCAAACTCAAAAGTCAGAGGAGATGTGATAAACTAAATAAAAAATCTAACATACAACAAAAAGGTTTTCCGTGTGTAATTGAAGAACTGATACAGCATATCACAGCAAAAACTGCCAAAGTTAAACGCTACAGCGATAGAATTGAGCAATATCGGCAGAGTGGACTGTTTGAGAATAACCAAATCTTCTTTTTAATCAACTAGAAGGAATTGAAAGAGGGAAAACGTTGTACCCAATGCTGATGAATCGCGTGTATTCTGGAAAGGCATCTGGGAAAAGGAAGAAAAACACCAAGAAAATGCAGAATGGATCAAAGACATTGAAAGATAGGTGCCCTCTAGAATGGAGCAACAAAGAAACATAATAGTCACCACAGAAATGCTGAACCTGACGGAGTCCAGGTATACTGGATTAAAAACCTCCCAGCTCTCCACCCCCACTTCTTGCAACAATACTAAACGACTGTTTGATGACGAGTAACTTCTCTGGTTGGCTGACAAAAGGAACTACAATCCTGATTATAAAGGATAAGACAAAAAGGGGTGAAGTGACTTACTTTAGACCGATCACTTGCCTCTCAGTTATGTGGAAACTTTTCACTAGCATACTGTCTAAAAGTATCTATGATCATTGGGACCAAAACAATTTGCTGCCTGAAGAACAGAAAGGTTGTAAAAAAGATCACGAGGCACCAAGAATCAGTTTTTGATTGATAAAATGATTCTAAGAAATTGTAAAAGATCTACCAACTTTGTCATGGGTTGGGTAGACCATAAGAAGGCATTCGACATGGTTCTACATTCATAGATACTCGAATGTTTGGAAATTTTCGGAATAGCCCCTAACATCTGAGCATCTCTAACAAATAACATAGCGAATTGGGAAACAAATTTAACTCCAGTAAAAGTATTAGGCAAAGTGAAAATTAAGCAAGGAATCTTCCAGAGTGATAGTCTTTCCCCTCTGATTTTTGTCATCAGTATGATCCCGTTGAAATTTCTTTTACGGAATGTGAAAGCAGGATATGAAATCGGAAAAGGACTTCCTACGTTCAACCATCTATTATTTATGGATGATCTTAAAGTTTTTGGAGAGAATGAGAATCAACTTGATACCTTGATGAACACGATCTGATTATTTAGTAATGCCATAAGGATGGAATTTGGCATCTCCAAATGTGCTATTCTTGTGATGAAAGGAGGGAAGCTAGTCAACTCAGATTACCTAAAACTTCCAACAACAGATCTGATAAAGAATGTTGATACCGATAGAGGTTACAAGTTCTTTTTTTTATTTTTTTTACATGGAGTTTACCACTTATCAAGGCCCAATGGCCACTCAGGGATAAGGGTTATTGTGTGTACAGTAATCAAAGGGATAGTGTAGCAATAGTATTGGAGAATTTGTAAGGTGTCATTACTTAGGGGGGCGCTCATCAGGAATTTGTTTGTGTTGGACTTGAAGACATCCAGGTTGAAGTCGGCAGGGAAACAGGCAAGCGGAACAGAGTTCCGCAAGCGTGCAGTTCTAAGAAAGAAACTTTGTTCATGGTATCTACGTTTTGATTTAGGCACAGATAGGGAGTGGGGAAAATTATTGACAGTGGTTTCAGCTAGTCGGGTGTTTTTTGAAAAAGATTGGCGAGAGGGGGACCAGAGAATGGAGCTCAGACGAGCACCTGCCATGGAAATAACGATAGAACTATGGCAGGCTCGCTACGTCTCTTCTGTGGGAAAGAGGCTGCAGGGCAGAGAAAAGGGCATCCCCCACCAAGCCACGGAGTCTATTTTGTACTCTGTCAAGGAAGGATAGGCTGTTTTTAGCAGCCCCGCCCAGATGTGGCAGCAGTATTCCATCTTTGGACGTACTTGGCTCTTATATAGATAGAGAATTGCATCATTAGTGAGATATCTTCTGGAGCGGTAGAAGGATCCCACCATTTTCCCAGTAACCTTGGCCACAGACTTGATGTATGTGTTCCATTTAATATCAGGTGTAAAGGTCAAACCCAGGAGCTTATCAAAGCCTGGGGCATCCCTTAGACGAGAGCCATCCATTTCAATTGATGGCAGATGGGGATCAGAGCGTTGATGATGTAGAGATAGGAGCTTGGTCTTAGATGCATTAAAGGTAACCAGCCACCTCTTTCCCCACAGTACCACGCGCTTAAAATCGGAGGAGAGTGAATCAGTGAGAACATCATCATTTACAGCCTTTGATGTGTTGCCATAGATGGTCGTGTCATCGGCATAGATGTCAACGAAAGATTTTAGTATGTGTTTTGGGAGATCATTGATGCAGATCAAGAAGAGAGTTGGGCCCAGTATGGACCCCTGAGGGACTCCACCATTAATACTGTGGGTCTCTGATTTCTGCCCATCAAACCGCTACTCTTAGGAGCCTATCTGAGAGAAATGACTTAATGATAGAGAAAACATTTCCAGTTATACCGTAGCTGGAAATCTTGTGTAGTAGGCCTTTATTCCAAACCTTATCGAAGGCCTTTGATATGTCGAGAGCAATTGCCCTAGAAATGAAGCCTTTGTCGAGAGATTCACTAATCCTATGAGATATAACCGTTAGCACATCTGCTGTAGATCTAGCAGAACGGAAACCATATTGCGTGTCCCTAAGAAGGTTATTTCTGCTGAGGTGGTTGACTACTTCTCTATTTATTGTGGATTTCAGCAACTTACTCATGACACACAGGAGACTTATTGGTCTGTACTGAGAGGGGGATGACTTATCTCCTAAATTCATAAATACAGGGCATACTGCTGAGGTCTTCCAGGGTGTTGGGAAGCACTTTTCCTTAAGGCAACGCTTAAACAGTTTGGAAAGTATGAGGGCAAGTTCTGGTTGTAATTTTTTTAACACTATAATTGGAATATCGTCGGGACCAGTTGCTTTACTGGAGTCAAGGTTCTTGATTAGCTTGGCGACCTCACGCACAGATATTTGTATGTTGCATTGCGTGTTGTCTGTTATAGAAGGGAATATGGGGAGTTGATGGCCTTCGTCACACAGGGTAGAATTTGCCGCAAAGTTTTTGGCAAATAGTTTGGCCTTGTCGGATGCTGTCGAGATGACCTCTGGTCCATTGATAATGGTTGCGATAGAACGCACGTTTCTGTTCAGGATCCTATTTGCTATTTTCCAGAACTTGTGGGAACCAAGCCGCTGCTCAGCTACTTTGGACTTAACGGATTGCGCATATAGTTCTCTTGCATTTTTTATTACTCTTTTACAATGGTTGCTGGCGGTTCTGAAAGCAGCTTTAGTTTCAATGCATCTATTACGTTGGTAGCTATGGGAAAAGTGATTTCTGTGTGCGATGGTAGCAGCACATTCGGGGGAGAACCATGGCTAGCTGTTAGGTTTTTGTTGGAATTTTTTTTATTGGTATGAATTGGTCTATGCCTACAAGTAACCATTCGGTCAGGTCTGATACTATAGAGGACATCCTTTTTAAACATGGAATGGAGAGATAGATCAGATATGAATGTACGGAAGCTATCCCAGTCTGCCATAGCGTATCGGTATACAGTACGGTGGAGAGGTACGTCTGTAGATTTATTATATTTCATTTTTATCTTAACTGATACGACGCAGTGGTCGGAGGATCCCAGAGGAGATAGAACGGAACACGAGCATAGCTCAGGGGATGTGGATAGAAAGAGGTCTAGGAGGCTTGCGAACTGACCGGTACTATCGGGCACACGGGTGGGCTCGCGAACAATCTGAGTGAGGTCATAGGCAATGGCAAAATCATGACAGAACCTCTCCTCATCATCAGTCTTATTTGAGTGGGTCAGCCATTCCACATTATGGACATTGAAGTCATCGCAAATGTGAATGTTAGCTGAGGGATGAGCAGACATGATGTGGTCAATTTTTTCTGATATACTCTTAAAGACAGTAACTCCACTGTTGTGAGGGCGATAGAGGGCAAATATAAATGCGGTGGTGTAAGCAAGTGAAACCCGGAAGCACATATAAGGTAGATTAGGGTTTTCTCTGGAGGTATCCCTGCCACATGGGAAGCCATCTTTAATGTAGGCACATATTCCATGCCCATGGCGATCTTGGGAGTCAGATTTAGAAGTTAAGTTAGAGTATCCTTTAATTATGAACTCATGTAGGGAGGTGGTCGGCGCTATTCCAGTTTCGCTTAGGAAGAAGTATTTAGGGATATTGAAAGCGGACAAGATTAAGAAAATAGAGATAAAAAATCAGGTCACAGCCGAGTACATCAGAAGATTAAGGGTTATTTTAAATCACATTTCCACAGTCGGAATACAATATATGCCATCAACACCAGAACAGTAGCTATCATTCGATATACTGCTGGCATACTTGACTGGAAGGTGGTTGAATTGAAATGATTGGACACAAAAACACGTAAAATGCTTACAATTTATGGGACCTTTTCTAAGAAAGGAGGTGTAGATCGATTATATCTACATAGAAAGAAAAGTTGGTCGAGGCTTACTTAGTGTTGAAGATGTTGTAAATATAGAAGAAAAAAGCCCAACTAAATATATTTATGAAAGCCAAAAAAGTCTTCTACATGAAGTGAAACGAGAAAAATATTATGAAGTAGAGTACGTGATTACAAGAGAGAGAGAGAGAGAGAGAGAGAGAGAGAGAGAGAGAGAGAGAGAGAGAGAGAATTATTTGGAAAGAAACTACACAGTGCATTCTTTAAGAATACTTAATTTAGAGATAACGACAGCTGGAAATGGTGGTCAGGAGAGATCTTAAAAGATCTAGTGAGAGCACGTTAATGGCTGCCCAGGAACAAGCCACTTGCAGTAGGTCCATCAAACGCTACTTCGATAAAACTGCGGAATCACCGATGTGCAGAATGTGTAATGAAAAGGAAGAAACATTAGCGCATATTGTATCAGAATGTCCTATGCTTGATCAACACCAATATAAAAATGGAGACGCAACAAAATCGCTCAGGTCCTACACTGGAATATATGCAAACTCAGGAAAACGACAATGTTAAAATTCTTCTGGGACCTGTGATCAGAGTTAATAGACCAAATTCAATGACGTTACACACACACACACACACACACACACACACACACACACACACACACACACACACACACACACACACACACATATATATATATATATATTTTTTTTTATTACATTTTCACCCCAAACAAGGCACATTGCCACTTTGGTGTAGGGGGCTACTATCAGGGGCAGCAACTACTGGGGCACTATGTTGCGATTTGGGCAGCAAAATGTTGGTTCACGTTACACTTGAACTTCTACATGTCAGTACAGTTAGGGAAGCAGGAACCTGGAATGGAATTCCAGAGTCTAGCGATTCTGGGGAAGAAACTACTGGAGTAGAAATATCTTTTACATCTAGGGATCTCTACTGTGTGGGGGTGGGATTTAGCTGCCTGTCGGGTTTGTCGAAGGTGTGTACGTCGGTGGGGGGCACGTGTCTGCAGTTCGTCAGAGCATTTACCATTAAAATACTTGTAGAACAGGCAGAGGGATGCAACGTTTCGTCGTCGGGACAGAGGCTGAAGCTTAGATGCCAGTTCAGGGCCTATCAGATTGGCGACTCTCTTTTTAACCTTGTCTAGGAGCGAGAGACTAGTAGCAGATGCACCAGCCCAAATGTGACAACAATACTCCATACATGGGCGAATGGTGACCTTATAGAGGTACAGGATACTTTCAGGTGTCAGTAGTTTTCTAGCACGGTAGAGAGAGCCTACCTTTTTCGCAGCGGCCCTGGCAATGTTTTCAATATAATTGTTCCAACTCATGTTTCCTGTGTACGTTAGATCAAGCATATATATATGGGAGAATAAGTATTGATTTTAGTGATGGGACCATTCCAATTGTTTTCTGGATTTCGATATCATTACCAATTCTGCTCTAAATCCCCATGTCTGATAAATTTTTAATCTCTATTCTAAAATCACCTAAAAATGTATTGGGGTGATTTGGCGGATAGTTCTCATCTACGTTTAAATATCGATATGATTTTATTTTCAATTTCTAATTTTTTATTTAATGATTTCTCTTTATAATTTATCTCCAAGATTTTGATAAACTCATTGGGAAGTTTTCATCTATATTTTTCAATTGTATCACTTCTTTTGTATTTATTAAGTCGTGTCATTTTTAATGCGCCATTTTTTTCGGTACCATTTATAACCTAAATTCGTTAATAAATTTTAGTCTTATTGGTGGTTTAAAAGCAATAAATATTTATCATTTTATCAGTAATACTAGGAGTGGAAAATATATTTTTTAACAACAAAAATGAAAAGAATCTTTTTCGAAATCAGAATTTAGGCTACAAATTTTCCGATTCCGATACATAAACATTGTTGATTTTTACGATTCCTGATTTTGATTATTATCTCAGCACTAAATGGAGGAAATGGATACCAATATACAAATAGGTGTTAATAAAAGAAACCAGAGCAAACGTTAGTATTTCTCGACATAATCTATCTTAAAGGAAATAGTTGGGAAATACTCTAAAACAAACTGTTAATGTGTAGCATATTTACATTAAAAACAATCAATTCCAAGTTACAATATTCTGTGGGTTGAAATTTACTCTAGTAGATACTAAAATAAAATAAAAATTATTTAACACTTCTGCAGAGTAATCGTTGACGGAACAAGAAAACTCTATCCACGTGGATTACAAATAAAAAGTTTAGTTCGAAATTCAGTATGCATTCTCGAGTGTGGAATAAATATTCGCGAGTTTGAAAAGATACACCAGAATCAGGACGGAGGTTAAAGCGGCCTAAACGTTGCAAGAGAAAAAGAAAAACATTTAAGATGAGAATAGTAGTCGGAATAATCCAAATAATACAAACACTTTCTACCCCCACCTCCGGTTTTCTTTCTTAAGTAGTCAATAAATTTTATAATTTTTATATTGGTACAAGAAGAGGAAAATAAGTGTGGTATATTACTAAATAGATATGCGTGATGAGCGAACATGCAAAGGAAATTAGCTTCTATTCACCAACTTTCTACTTCCCCCGTTTCTTCCGGTTTAATCTTTCCCCTTTTTACCATTTAGTTATTCCTCTTTCTCTAGCTGGTGGAAATGGGATGCACTGAAATCAATTACTCTGTCAGATATCTGCACAATCGCAACATGGAGTTCGAAAATAGTAAAAGAAAAGACCATTAAATTGACATGTAGGTGTGAATTTACGAATATTTAACTGATGAAAGGATTTCCAGCTTGTGTAAAACATATTGTATTGGATCCTTGCACTCCAAAGTATGTCAAATATTGTCTTGCTTAATCAAATTTTATTCCAAGCAATATATATATTGGTAAAACATGTTAACTAATTGAGGAAATATGTTGTTTCAGCTTGTGAAACAGACGCCCATGCTATATCTATAGATGTCTCGTATTTACCATCTATCGGTTCACCAGAAACCATTCTCTCTATTGTTTTGTTACTGGCATTCGTCTGTCTCAGGGCAGAATCGAATTTTGCGCCTCAGATTAGTTCGTTGGCAAATGGCATGTTATGACTGTGCCAGCCTATCACGGATCGACAGGCTCTATTACAGTTAGTACAAACGTAGATGGTGTCTGGTTGCGAGAGGTCTCTCGCAGTTCTTTGCCGTCAGTGTTCTCTGCTTTTCCTCCACTGCATATCTCTCCTCTCCTCGCTAATCTTAGAGCATGCCTTTCGAGTTCTTTAACAGTTTCGATCTTCAGTCACAGGCTCCCAACCTGCCGTCATATCGTGCTTACGGACTTCCTTGTAGTGCAGGACATGAGTTTCTGTTGGTCTGGAGTCGGTTGCGAGCTCGCCATAAAATATCCTTTCGGATTCTCCCACCAGCCATTCAACGAGTATAACCAAGCCACCGCAGTCATCATTAGAGGAACAGAACGAACATGTTCGGAATGTCTGTCTGATCAAGGACGGTTTATTTGAGATGTGTTCCTGCCAGGTGATCTCTAGGATTCTTTTGAAGTTGTGCAGGTATAAAGTGTTGAGTCTATTCTCCTGACGTGAGAAGTGTCCATTATTCAGTGCGTAGAGCAGTATGCTGAGCATACAGGTTTATTACATCTTCTTGATTTTGGGTAGTTAGTATCTTATTGTTCCAGACTCTTCGTCAAACCAGCAATTTTAAAGGGCGTTTTTTGCTCCATCTAATCGGTTTAATTACAATCATTTAAAAACACTTATGTCTTCCATTAAGAACGCTGAATATAAGATTGAAAAAATTCACACCATGTGATTTCAATTTAAGTTAGATCGAAAAGCTGCTGAAACAGCTCTCGATATTAACGAAAAGTTTTGCCTATGAATCATTACTGAATGCACAATACAATGCTTGTTTAAAAACATTTGTGGTGGCGACGAGAGTATTGAAGTTGATGAGCATAGTGGTTGACCATCGGATGTTAACAACTTATCAATTACAAGCCTTATTTTAAGCCAATCCGCGCAAAAATGTGCAGAAACTTGCTTCTCAATTAGACATAATGTATACGACGATGTCCAACCACTTGAATGAGATCGAAAAGACAAAAAAATAAAAAATAAATACTTGATAAATGGGTGCCTCACGAACTAAAGAACAATCAAAAGAAACGCTGTCATGAAGTGTCATCTTTACTTCTTTTGCGCAACAAGAACGAACTGTTTTGTTGACCGGGTTGTGGATTGCGATGAAAAGTGGGTTCTTTACGACAAATGGCAACGCTCAGCTCAGTGGTTAAACGTATTTCCTGAAGCCAGAGTTGCCCCAAAAGAATAACCATGCTGACTGTATGGTGGACAGCGACCGGTCTCATCCATTACAGTTTTTTGAATGCAAGCGAATCCATTACGGCGGTGAAGTACTATCAACAAATAGATAAAATGCGCCAGAAACTTCGACAACAACATCCAGCATTAGTCAACAGAAAAGGTTCAATTCTCCACCACGATAATTCCTGACTTCACGCTGCTAAAACAACCCTAGAGAAATTAAACGAATTGAGCTACAAAAGTCTGCCTCATCCGCCACACTCTCCAGACCTCTTACCTACTGACTACAACTTTTTCAAGCATCTCGACAACTTTCTGCGTGAGAAATGCTTCAGAAAGCTAAGCGATATAAAAAATATCACCACCAGAACTTTCTTGTCAACCTGATTGATGAGGATTGTTCTCATCTCGTAATTTTAATACGGTTTCGACCGATATAACGTCTGAACTTGATCAGGTGTATCCGTTTGAATTCGGGTATTTTTCTGTCGAACATGGCGTAGTGGATAAAGTATCTGGCATTATCCAGGTGTAAGTGATACTCCTCTGGACAGTGGAGGTTCAATCCTCAGTGCTGGCGAAACTCAAAATACAGTTGCGAATTACTTAGGACTTCTACACAGCCGATGGAACGAGAGCATGTTACCCTCCTTGATAACACACACACACGCACGCACACACACATATATATGCATACATACACCTGGATATATATATGTATATATATATATATATGTGTGTGTGTGTGTGTGTGTGTGTGTGTGTGTGTGTTACGTTGTGTAGTTCAGCCCCTAGGATCTGAGCGAAATTTGTGAAGAACTGCTGTTCCATCTTCTAAAGTTATCTACTCGATACCCTAAAATTATGAGAAAGAACTAAAGAAATGTTTTTTTTCTCAACACAACTTTTAGAGCCGAGGTTACGAAAAATATTGAAAAAAATCACTGACCTTTTAAGAGTTTTTTTTGTGTAAGAGTTTTTCGTGTAAGAGTTTTTCGTGTAAGAGTTTTTCGTGTAAGAGTTTTTTCGTGTAAGAGTTTTTCGTGTAAGAGTTTTTCTTCTTTTTTTCAAAGGTCTTACTTATCACTCTTGAGGAGTGAACAGGTCGTACGGCACCAATTAGGTTTTTATTGTATATACCCCAGGTTCGGTATTGCATCGTTGATGCAAATTGATCAACGGGCACCAAATTGTGTTTGTTACATATAGGTTTTCTTATTAAGAGTGATGCTTAGAGAGTTTTATTAAGAGGGATGTTGTTGTAGAAGTTGCTGTAAAAGATTGTTCGTGTTATAAAGATTCATTATTTTAAAATGTTCGTACTTAGAAGTGTAGAAGCTCTTTGAGTGAGGAAACAGTGCTCAGATCGTCTTATTGTTCATATTGTGTATGTAAGATGTGTATGTAAAGACATTTTTAAACCACATGATATACAAGACATATAATAACAATTTTCACTTTACCTTTTGTCAGAATTACAACACAAAGACGACGTTTATAAAAACACATGATGGGTTTATTTCTTCTCACGACCGGCCGTGGTTTTCTGAGTCAAGAATTCAAAGCTTCACATTCTAAGTTTCAAAAGTGACCGTCTCGCTTCTAGACGTTCGAATGTCCATGTCTGGACTGTCGTCTGTCGTCCTCAGACTCTCTCTGACTCTCCCCTAACTCTAAAGTTTTCTAACTATATCTAGAACTTCCCATTTTCCATGACGTCATACACATGTTAAAGCATGTGTCTTCTTTCACGTGTTCTTGACATGCATGTCCAAAACTTTTTCCTTTGTTTACAAAAGGAATTTTAACCTATATTCCCAGTAACCTATATTTCCAATATGTTAAAAACATGTTTATTAAATTATTTTGTAGTTGCATTCCTCAATTGAATTTTTCATAACAGAATTGTCAACGCACATTCTTTTCTTGAAACTATTTTATCTCTTAACTAAACAATGGTTTGTTTTACATTCCATTTTCTAATTTTCTCTCGTAATCTATTTCTAAACCTAATCTATCTCAACATGATGCAACATTCCACTTTTTTATGAGCAAACTTTCTAGGCTTCTTTATTAATTTATTTAGTTGGTGTTTAACTGGATAGAAAATGAGTGTTTCCTACTAAATTCAAGAATATCTCTACTATTTTATAAAGAAAAATCTATGTGTGTGTGTGTGTGTGTGTGTGTGTGTCTTTGTGTGAGGATGTGTGAGTTCGTTCCTATGGGTCAATTAAAAACACATTCACACAAATTTACTTGCTGTAGCTGCTGTGTCTGGGAGTGTTCTTATGTAGGCTTTATATCAAATACATTTGATAAGTATCGAAAACTCATAACAAAATCAAATCAAGAAAGAAGTTCAATTTGACTAAAGTTAACATCTTTATACAATCTAACATCACAAGTATATTTGAGAAGTTTTACCACCGCCAAGCAGACAATATAAAATCGATTGTAGATTTGAATTAATGTTAATTTTAAGAGCACAATTGAACCATGATATTTGACTTTTGTACGTTTAAATTTAATTTAAGTAATTACGTAAAAATAATTTCATTAAAATAATAGACAAGATAAGATAAGACAGGGGCGCGTTCGAAATTAATGCTTCTGATTAGAGCATAATTGAAGAATGATACTTGACATTTGCATTTTAAACTTAAAGTGAAGCCATTAATCACAGAAACCTTTATCAAATCAACAGTAGATCCTCTCCTGTACAATCTAGACTACAATGTGTTCTGGACTAAATAACTGCGGATAGGCATGTAAAGCTTCCACCCGGTACAATGCAGCAGTTCCAAACTTGAGTAGGCAATCAATCGCCGATTTTGATGACAGAAAATGTATGGGAGGGTCGACCAGATCTTCGTCGGGTATTCCTGTTATCATATATATATATATATATATATATATATATATATATATATATATATATATATATATATATATAAAGAACATAACTGTCCCATCGTTACAATCTTAGACAATTCTTTGCTGATAATACAAAAATTGTGCAACAGGTAAAAAAATGAAAAAAGTAAGTTTTTTGATGCATCATACATTAGAACCCAGCACAAATCAATAACACCACATTTGAGAAGAGCAACAACGTATTAAAATGTCTGGCGTACACACATACGCACGCGCACGCGCACGCGCGCACACACATGCTAGCGCTCACACACATATATGCACACACACACACACATGCACACACACACGCACACACACACACACACACACACACACACACACACACACACATATATATATATATATATATATATATATATATATATATATATATATCCTGGGTGCCCAGTGTTGCCCAAGTGTTTGGAGGTGTGTGTTGAGCCAAAAAAAAAAAAGTGATAGTAGGCAGGCAGGCTCGAACCCGTACCGCGAAGTAGGGAAAGAACGTAAAAAAATTGACATTTTTGCTGTTTCATCCAATACCAAATTGGATGTGGCGAAGGTTTTAATTAAGGCTAGTCAATCGAAAAGGGTGGATAACTTTCGAAAATATCAGTGAAGAAAACGACCCTTCCTTGTAGAAAAGAGGCCAGTTGAAAGTGAAGGAATTAATGTTTTCCGCCAATTCTTCGATATGTGTCGTCCGAAAGGTCGTACTCCAAAACGATGGCAATGCCGTGAAAATCCGTCGCCCATGTAAAAAGTTTTAGGCAGACATACATACTTTCATATATACATAATACATACATATATACATTTCAATAGACAGGTAGGAGTTATATTATACTACCGTGTTTGGAGGTGTGTGTATAGGGGGTGAGGTAAAGAATAAGCTGAGTAATAACCCTGTTTAAACTTTTTTTAAAAAATCGGAAAAACAAAACAAACAAAAAAAAAAAAACAAACAGCGAACGGACGTAAAACTTCTTTAAAAATCAGAATGAAGGTGTTCGGAAAAACAAAAACAAAACAAAAAACGCATAGCAAAAAGCGAAACAAATGATATAAATAGCCTTGTTTCAATATTAAAAGTTTAAAAACTGAAACAAAAAATATATCTGATAACTGGAATTGAACCTGCAATCTTAAGATAATGACGTTGTCTGGAAAACAAAACAAAACAAAAACACAGCAAACGGGCGTAAAACTTCTTTTAAAAAATCGGATAAACAAAAACCAAAAAAAAAAGGAAAAAAAAAACATCGCAAAAAGCGGAAAAAATGGTGTAAATTTAAAAGTCGAAAAAATATATCTGATAACTTGGATTGAACCTATAATATTAAGATAACAACGCTGTCACTTAATACATCGTGCTATGGACGCGTGGGCGAATGTAGGTCGGTTTTTATAATATTTAAACGAATTCAAGTTACAACGTTTTTGCGCGTGTTGCCACATGGGTAGAAGCCATCTTGTCATGAAGATACAATTTTTTTCCAACCTTCCCTGTAAAAAAGCGAGTCGTGGAGGATGAAGGAATGAATGTTTTTGGCCAATTTTTCGGTATTTGTCGACCGAAGGTTCGAGCTTGAAAATAGTATCTACCTGGCGAAAATCCGTGGCCTCTGTCGAAAGTTTTTGCGAGACATACAAACACACACACAAACACATTTCAATTTATATATATATATATATATATATATATATATATATATATATATATATATAAAGAGAGAGAGAGAGAGAGAGATAGATAGATAGATAGGTAGATAGATATAATAACTTAATATATAAGTTTCTTATAGGAAGAAAGTGTAGAAAATATATATAAAATCCAAAAGGTTATTCTCATTAATAAATTATCTGGCAACGAAAGTATCCATGAATATCTTACTTTGCCCCTATGGGAGCTACGAAAGCATAACTATTAAAACTTCAAATATATTCTATTTCTATGATATTAAACTTATATGTATCACATTTTTCTGGAGGAAAGGTGCACTGAAAGTGGTTCCGAATCTCTACGTGCCCTGCTACCCCTAACCCTATCTCCTAATCATCCGGAATTATAGTGGACCGAACCTCCTTTAAATCTTCAAACTATTTAATGAAGGCACTTCAACTGGTGCTGAGTCTCTACGTGTGAAATATCTATGTGACCCACCACTAAGAGGTTTATAGTGACTGAACTTCCTTAAAACTTCAAGTGCGTACATTCAATTGTCTGGGCTCCAATCTGTGGTCCACCCTCGCCAATCTTTCACGAAAAACAGCCGTCTATCTGAAACCACTGTCAATTTTCCTCACTCTTTATCTGTGCCTAAATCAAACCGTAGATTCCATGAACAAAGCTTCTTTCTTAGAAGTGCACGCCTGTGGAACTCTCTTCCGTTTGCCTGTTTCCCACCTGACTACAATTTGAATGTCTTCAAGTCCAAAATAAACAAATTCCTGATAAACCGCCCCCTTAAGTAAGACACTTTATCAAATCTCCATTACTAACGATTACTACGATATTAACCCATTGATTACAGTACACGCAATAACCCTTATCCCCGACTGGCCTCTGGGCCTTGATAAGTGGTGACTCCCATGCAAAAAAAAAAAAAATTAAACCGTGTATATATTAGGGAAAAAAACATAAGCAAGTGCGGCAGTGAAAATAAATAAATGGTGTTATAAGCATCGTCAGAAAATACATAGTAGTCATTCTTATTTACTCCTGATCAACGTTAACTTTCCCTGCTAATCTAAACATTGCTTAATTCAAACAAAATTTTCCTGACAACTATTGGAGCGTTTGATACTAGTAAATGTCAATTTAATTCTATAGATATGCATGGTCGAACAAAATTATGGAAACACCTTGTGAATTTTGCGTCATTTTATATATATATATATATATATATATATATATATATATATATATAAATTTATAAAATATATATGACGATTAAGCTACACTGAATATTCCGCGTTTCATCCACTCTAGAACTCCTCAGCAGTGTAGTTTAATCGCAATATTTATTTTATAAATTACTAACTAGCTCTACCTACGTATTGGGCACTTTTGAAGTAAATACTTAAAGTTTACACATAAATCTATACTTTCGTATATTAATTTTATGTGAGTAAATTAAGTATATATATATATATATATATATATATGTAATTCACTATTCGGAACACGATCCTGCCATCCAACATTTCAAATAAAACGCAGGCATCTCATATGGAAGGAGTCAAGCTGATTTATATGCTTGCGGTATAAGGTCCATGTTTCGGCATCATACAGAAGAGTAGGCAGAACAACAGATTTGTAGACTGCCACCTTTACTTTTAAAGATACATCATGGCTGTTCCAGAGTCTGTGTCGCAACCTACCAAATGCCTCACTAGCTTTATTAATTCTACATTTTCAAATTTAGCATCATCAGACACAACAGAGCCGAGGTATGTAAAAGAAGATACTGTTTTCAAAGCTTCAGCATCAACATATACCACTGGTTGTGAAGAGGACGTAGCGTTTGATTTTGGCTGGTGAATAATTTCAGTATTTTTTATGCTAATTGTAAGACCGAAAGCCTTACATGCAGCAGAAAAGCTATTGAGGATGTTCTGCATGTCATGAAGACTATAGGTGACAAGAGCACAGTCATCAGCATAAAGGAGGTCAAGAACAGTCTGCACAGAAGTGTTGGTTTTGGGCTTGAACCGTTGCTGGTTAAATAATCCTCCACTTGATCGATACTCAACATCTATGCCTCCTGAGGTGTTCCTGAAAGCTGTCTCAAGCATCACCGAAAAGAAAAGAGCAAATAGGATCGGAGCAAGGACACATCCTTGCTTAGTTCCATTTGACACTCCAAATGGTTCACTTTGTTCACATCCAGATCGCACTGTCGCCACCATTCCCCAGTGAAAGGAGACAATTACATTCAACATCTTGTCCGGAATACCAAGCCTCCTCAAAACAGTCCACATGGCATCCATAGAGACGGTATCAAATGCCTTTGTGAGGTCAAAAAACGTATATATATATATATATATATATATATATATATATATATATATATATATATATATATATATATAATAGAAACTGTACCCGGCGTTGCCCGGTATTAAACGTAACCTTAAATTCCTTAAAAAATGAAATGAAAAAAAAAAAAAAACGGGAAGAAAACAAAGACATTTGCTTACGAGTATTGTTTTTTTTTCTAAACAGTTCATTCATTCTAAATAAACAACAAAAAATACTCGAGTAAAGATTGACACCTAAACCTAATGACACTGATTCAAGTACGATAACCATTAGACCAGCTTGCCATGATCTTTAAAAGTGTTTCCAAAATTCGTGAAATAGTTGACAACAAGTACCAATTTTTCAATTTTAACTCCTTAAAAACCCTTTTTTACCCCGATGAAAACCGATTAAAACGTTTTCCACACGTCTGAATATTTTATCTATTCATCTTATTCTATCTATCTATATCTGTCTTCTCTACTCCTATATCGATAAAAGTGAACGTGTCTGTGTGCCTGTGTGTATGTCTGTGTGTGTGTCTGTGTGTCTGTGTACATTTCCCTACGCAATAACTCTGTCAATTTTCAGTCTACAGCTTTGAAATTTGATATACATGGTACTGAGATTTGGGAAAATATTTGTAATCTATTTTCGGCTAGAAATTTGACTGTTAAGGCGTCAAAGTTAAACGATTTGACCTTTTAGAACTGTACCAAACTCCTCCGACAATTTTGGGTATAAACACTTAAAATTTAGATATGGGTCCCTTGGACATGGATCTAACTTAATTTTATATGAGCCCAAAACAATAAATGTTAAGAGGTCATAATAGGGGTCAAAGTTAAAAAAAAATTGACCGTTTTTCTTTTTTTTTTTTTTTTTTTTTGCTCAGCATAAATTCGTTTTTATTTTCGTGTATTGATATTCATATTAAAAACCTTTTCTCTATTTTATTTCAAAAGAAAATACAACTTTCTTGTATATGGGTTGTGGAATTTCATTCACTAGCAAAAGATCTAGCTAATTTGTATATTTTTTAAACATTCATTTTAATTAATTCCCTATTAGTTTTTTCGGTGTTATTATCGTATGATCATCTTTAGTTAACTATTACGTGTAATTATATTCATGTCGATATTCTACATGATTTATACTTACATAATATTTGTGTAAAAAGCTTATAGTAAACAAAAAACTGTTTCCATATATATTTATATATACGTATATATTTTTGTTTAACAAATTTTGCCTACCAAACTCCTCTTAGAGTTTTTGGTCTACAGACATGAAACTTCATATATAAGTTATTAGAATCCATGCGAATCTTTATATTTGGGTTTTAGCCCGAAAAAATCGGTGCAAAAGTGTGAAAATTTAAAAAAAAAATGAAAGAAATGAAATTTGCCAGGTGAAAGTCAAACGCCGGCATTACGGATGCATAATGTAGTAACTATTGGTTCATGTTTTAATTTTTAGCCGTTCAGTAACCGTGTCTTTATATCCCAGTCATTGACGGCAGAGGTAAAAATAAATCGTGAGCCGAACGTTTTGGGTTCGATTTTCGGTGGTGGCGCACGAGTCTTCATTTTTTAAAACTTTATAAATCATTACTATATATTGCGTCGAATATAATCGATAATATAAATCTCACATGTCTGTTTGTATGTATGTATGTATGTATGTATTAAAAAAAAACAAAAAAACTTAGCATCTTTAATATGTCGGTGGACTGTGTTTACATTCTGACTATCTGTCGCTGAGTTTATTTGTGAAAAAATGTGTGAATTTTTTTATATCATCGTCAGTTACTATTCCAAAAGTGTCTGTCTCAACAAAACTTTTTATTTAAAAAAACAAAAAAGTAAGCATCTTTAATATGTCGGTGGACTGTGTTTACATTTTGACTATCTGTCGCTGAGTTTATTTGTGAAAAAATGTGTGAATTTGTTTATATCATCGTCAGTTACTATTCCAAAAGTGTTTGTCTCAACCAAACTTTTTATTTAAAAAAAAAAAGTAAGCGTCTTTATTATATGTCGGTGGACTGTGTTTACATTTTGACTATCCGTCGCTGAGTTTATTTGTGAAAAATGTGTGAATTTGTTTATATCATCGTCAGTTACTATTCCAAAAGTGTTTGTCTCAACCAAACTTTTTACTTAAAAAAAAAAAAAAGTAAGCGTCTTTAATATATGTCGGTGGACTGTTTACATTTTGACTATCCGTCGCTGAATTTATTTGTGAAAAATGTGTGAATTTGTTTATATCATCGTCAGTTACTATTCCAAAAGTGTCTGTCTCAACAAAACTTTTTATTAAAAAAAAAAAAAAAGTAAGCGTCTTTAATATATGTCGGTGGACTGTTTACATTTTGACTATCCGTCGCTGAATTTATTTGTGAAAAATGTGTAAATTTGTTTATATCATCGTCAGTTACTATTCCAAAAGTGTCTGTCTCAACAAAACTTTTTATTAAAAAAAAAAAAAAAGTAAGCGTCTTTAATATATGTCGGTGGACTGTTTACATTTTGACTATCCGTCGCTGAATTTATTTGTGAAAAATGTGTGAATTTGTTTATATCATCGTCAGTTACTATTCCAAAAGTGTCTGTCTCAACAAAACTTTTTATTAAAAAAAAAAAAAAAGTAAGCGTCTTTAATATATGTCGGTGGACTGTTTACATTTTGACTATCCGTCGCTGAGTTTATTTGTGAAAAAATGTGTAAATTTGTTTATATCATCGTCAGTTACTATTCCAAAAGTGTTTGTCTCAACCAAACTTTTTACTTAAAAAAAAAAAAAAAGTAAGCGTCTTTAATATATGTCGGTGGACTGTTTACATTTTGACTATCCGTCGCTGAATTTATTTGTGAAAAAATGTGTAAATTTGTTTATATCATCGTCAGTTACTATTCCAAAAGTGTTTGTCTCAACAAAACTTTTTATTAAAAAAAAAAAGAAGAAGTAAGCGTCTTTATTATATGTCGGTGGACTGTGTTTACATTTTGACTATCCGTCGCTGAGTTTATTTGTGAAAAATGTGTGAATTTGTTTATATCATCGTCAGTTACTATTCCAAAAGTGTCTGTCTCAACAAAACTTTTTATTAAAAAAAAAAAAAAAGTAAGCGTCTTTAATATATGTCGGTGGACTGTTTACATTCTGACTATCCGTCGCTGAATTTATTTGTGAAAAATGTGTGAATTTGTTTATATCATCGTCAGTTACTATTCCAAAAGTGTCTGTCTCAACAAAACTTTTTATTAAAAAAAAAAAAAAGTAAGCGTCTTTAATATATGTCGGTGGACTGTTTACATTTTGACTATCCGTCGCTGAATTTATTTGTGAAAAATGTGTGAATTTGTTTATATCATCGTCAGTTACTATTCCAAAAGTGTTTGTCTCAACCAAACTTTTTATTAAAAAAAAAAAAAAAGTAAGCGTCTTTAATATATGTCGGTGGACTGTTTACATTCTGACTATCCGTCGCTGAGTTTATTTGTGAAAAAATGTGTAAATTTGTTTATATCATCGTCAGTTACTATTCCAAAAGTGTTTGTCTCAACCAGACTTTTTATTTAAAAAAAAAGAAGAAGTAAGCGTCTTTAATATATGTCGGTGGACTGTTTACATTTTGACTATCCGTCGCTGAATTTATTTGTGAAAAATGTGTGAATTTGTTTATATCATCGTCAGTTACTATTCCAAAAGTGTTTGTCTCAACCAAACTTTTTATTAAAAAAAAAAAAAAAGTAAGCGTCTTTAATATATGTCGGTGGACTGTTTACATTTTGACTATCCGTCGCTGAGTTTATTTGTGAAAAAATGTGTAAATTTGTTTATATCATCGTCAGTTACTATTCCAAAAGTGTTTGTCTCAACCAAACTTTTTACTTAAAAAAAAAAAAAAAGTAAGCGTCTTTAATATATGTCGGTGGACTGTTTACATTTTGACTATCCGTCGCTGAGTTTATTTGTGAAAAATGTGTGAATTTGTTTATATCATCGTCAGTTACTATTCCAAAAGTGTTTGTCTCAACCAAACTTTTTACTTAAAAAAAAAAAAAAAGTAAGCGTCTTTAATATATGTCGGTGGACTGTTTACATTTTGACTATCCGTCGCTGAATTTATTTGTGAAAAAATGTGTAAATTTGTTTATATCATCGTCAGTTACTATTCCAAAAGTGTTTGTCTCAACAAAACTTTTTATTAAAAAAAAAAAGAAGAAGTAAGCGTCTTTAATATATGTCGGTGGACTGTGTTTACATTTTGACTATCCGTCGCTGAGTTTATTTGTGAAAAATGTGTGAATTTGTTTATATCATCGTCAGTTACTATTCCAAAAGTGTTTGTCTCAACCAAACTTTTTATTTAAAAAAAAGAAAAACAAAGCGGGAGACCAGTACCCGCATTAAGCTGGTCTGCAGTTTGGCTTGTTGCTGGCTATCTTGCTCTTGCTTGTTGCTGGATATCAACATTTTGAACCGAGAGAGAGATTTAGCTGTCGTACAAAGCTAAAACTCTGTAGCATCATCTTTGTATAGATACTCCCTCAGGTATTTGTCTATTACAAAAAAAAGAAAAAGAAAAAGTCCTGTGGCGATAAAAAAGCTGTGACGTGTGTATGCCTGTAATGCTGGATGCATGTAACAATTATTCTGCCATCATTATATGTATCTATGTATGTATCTATGTATGTATATTTATATATGTATGTGTGTGTATATTTATATATGTACATGTGAGTTTATATGTATTTATATCTATGTGTATATGTATGTATATGTGTCTATGTGTATATATGTTTGTGTGTGTACATATATAAATTTATAAATGTTTGTATGCATGTATGTGTGTATATGCATGTATGTGTATGTATGCAGGTGTGTATGTATATGTATTTGTATGTGTGCATGTATGTGTGTATGTGTATTAATGCACATATATGGATGTGTATGTATATGTAGGTAAGTGTATGTATATATATGTGCATATGTGTATGTATATGTATGTGTAAGTATATGTGTGTATGTATTTGTATATGTGGATGTATATGTATGCATATGTGTATGTATGAATGTGGGTATGTATATGTATGTTTGTGTATTATGCATTGTGTATGTACATGGGTATATATGAGCGTATGCTTATAGACATGTATGTATGCATGTATGCATGTATACATTTATATGTAGCCTGGGTGCCCGTTGGTGCCCGGGTGTTTGGAGGTGCGTGTTAAGCAAAAAAAAACAAAAAAAAACAGTCTTGTTTATGTTTGCATGTGTGTGTGTATGTATATGTATGTGTGCGTATTGTGTATTGTGTATGAACGCATGTATATGTGTGTGTGAGTGTATATATATGTATGTATAACAATGTATGTATAACAATGACCGTCTTTAGTGTCATGTCTGCTTGAGCATGTGAATTCGCTGGCAGGACTATATATCATTTTTCGGGCTCATGAACTTTCAGTGTCTGAGGGAGTGGCACTCGTCTGACAAGACGTTGCAATCATAATGTATGTATGTATGTATGTATATGTGTATGTTTGTCTGCCTAAAACTTTCGACACAGCTGACAGATTATCACGATATCGGTTTCGTTTTGAAGCCGACCCTTCGGACGATAATTACTGAAAAATTGGCTAAAAACATTAATTAATTCACCCTCAACTGGCCACTTTTCTACAGGGAAGGGTCGTTTTTTTCGCCGATATATTCGAAAGCTATCCTCTCTTTTCGATTGACTAGTCTTAATTTAAACCTATACTACTCCCGGTTTGGCGATGAGTGCAACAGCGAAGACGTCACTTTTTCACATTCTTTTCCTCCTTCGCGGTACGGGTTCGAGCCTGCCTGTCTACTACCTGTTTTTTTTTTTTTTTTTTTTTGCTTAACACGCACCTCCAAACACCCGGGCAACAACGGGCACCCAGGCTAGTATATCTATAAAAGTGAAATTGTCTGTCTGTGTCTGTGTGTGTCTGTGTGTGTAAATTTCCCTACCAAACTACTCTGTCAATTTTCAATCTACAGAGTCGAGATTTGACATAAGGGGTGCAGTGTTTCTCACTGAGAACGCAAACGCCGAGTTTGTTTTAAGACTTTATTCAGCCGAGAGCCGACCGCAAGTATCTACATGCTGTGTCTTTCTGCACCGCCCGTCTGCAGGTGTTCCCCCTATTATCGTCCCCTGTGTACCTACGTATATTAAATCTCCCCCCCAAAAAAAAAGAAAGGTCCATTTATCATGAAAAAAGGTCAGAGTAGACTGCCCTTGTGACCCTTTTGTGGTCGAGGATTATTCTGCCTCAGTATATGACCACTGAAATCCCCCCCTTTTTTTAAGTTAAGAAAAAATAAAAGGTAATTGTTCAATCTTTAGTCAATCCGGACTAAAACGATTCGGTGGTCTTATTGTACGGCCCGATCGTCGTGGCAGGGCTAGTGGGGTATGCTCACTCACTTCTCTATCTGGCTGCTCACAATCGGGCGAATTCTCATGTGTCAATGGAGTCTGTGGATGTGTGTTATTTTCTGTTGCCATATCTGGAGACATGTTTAGTTCCGTGAAAATGCGTTCTGGATTGTTTTCACTTGGGGATTTAGGTGCTGGCTCGGTGATACAACGGCGAGACCTGATGTGATCCTGATGACGACGAACCAACCGGCCATCCTGCAATCTGATTAGAAAGGATAAAGGAGATACTCTTTCCAGAATGTGACCAGCCAACCACATGGATCCGGAACCAAAGTTTTGTGCAAATACTGCTTGGTCTTCATCAAATGAACGCATCTGGGCAGATTTGTCATGGTGAAACTTTTGATATTCTTGGTTGTTATACACAACACTTGAAGTGGCGGGCTTTATACGATCCAGATTGGTACGCAATCTTCGCTTCATCAACAACTCTGCCTGGGTAAATCCCGTTGTTGTGTGAGGCTTTCTCCGGTATGTCAGCAGAAAACGGGATATCTTTGTTTCCAGAGTTCCTCCCGACATTTTTTAATATCGTTTTTAACCAGCCCAACTGAGCGTTCGGCTAGACCATTTGATGCCTGATGATGTGGACTGACAAATTTGTGTCTGGTACCATTCCGTTTCATGAACTCTGCAAATTCTGCACTGGTGAAGCATGGGCCATTATCACTGACAACAATGTGCGGGAGACCATGAGTAGCAAAACAGCGTCTCAACCTTTCAATTGTAGTGGCTGAAGTAGCTCCACTTGTGGTATAGACATCAACCCATTTTGAGTGTGCATCCGTAATGACAAGCAGGTATTGGCCATTGCAATCGGCATAATCAACGTGAACGCGCTGCCAAGGTTCAGCTGGCCATTACCAGAGGTGTAGTGGTGCCTTAGCAGGTAGGCTTCTGGAGCACTGACAAGGGTAACAGTTGTTCACCTTTTTTTCGATGTCAGCATCTATCCCAGGCCACCATACATAGGTCCGGGCGAGGGCCTTCATCTTGACTATGCCAGGGTGGCATTGGTGAAGCTCGTCCAACACTCTCTGCCTGATATGGTGGGGAATTATCACTCGTGAACCCCACAGCAGGCACCCCCTTTCAACATTAGTTCGTTTTTACGAGCGTGAAATGGTAAATACGGAGCACCATGTGGGAGATTGCACCCTCCATGTTGTGTGGCTTGAACAACTTTAGAGAGGATGGGGTCTTTGCGTGTATGAGCACAAATGTCAGTCGAGTCAACGGTGGAATTGTTCAGGTGATCCATGAGATGTATAATGCAGCCTGGTGTTGGGACATCTAACGCTTCCTGCAGGGGGAGACGACTCATTGCGTCGGCAGTGACGATGTGTGAACCAGGCCTATATTCTATCGTATAATCGTAAGCACTCATCAACAGTGACCAACGTATTGATCTTGGTGGCAGGGTGTCCAATTTTGGCTTTGTTGGGCTAAAGAGGCCGATAAGTGGCTTATGATCCGTAATGATACGGAATGCACGTCCAAATAAGTAGTGATGAAACTTTTTAACCCCAAAGATAATACTCAGTCCCTCCTTGTCCAACTGACTATAATTTTTCTCAGCCGGTGACATTGTTCTCGAAGCAAAAGCAACAGGTTTCTCTGAACCGTCGTAAAAGATGTGCGACAAAACAGCTCCGACACCATATTGACTGGCGTCACAGGTCAGTACCAGTTCCTTCTTCGGGTCATAGTGAACCAGAACATTTGTTGTCTGCAATGCATCTTTGGCTCGCTGAAAAGCTGTTAAGTGGGGGGTGCCCCACGTCCAAGAGACACCTTTCCGCAGTAAATAATAGAGGGGGCCCAACTTATCTGCGACGTTGGGGACGTACCTAGCGTAGAACTGGAATAAGCCCAAGAAAGCCTTAAGTTAGGTCACATTGCGTGGGGCTGGTGCATCCCGGATGGCACGGATCTTTTCTGCTGTAGGGTGAAGGCCTTCGGAGTCAATCCAATGACCTAAGTAGGTTACGGAGGGTGCCATGAACTTGCACTTGTCCAGACGAACGCGGAGACCAGATTCTGAGAGTTTCCCTAACACTCGGTCAAGGGTGCTCAAGTGTTCCGCGTCTGATGATCCTGTAATCAGTATGTCGTCCTGATAGCATACGAGATGTGGTTCATTTGCCAACAAATTGTCCATACAGCGTTGATAGATACCAGGAGCTGATTTTACTCCAAAACTGAGGCGGTTGAACCTGTAGAGACCCCGTGGTGTATTGATTGTAAGGTACTGCTTTGAGTTTTCCTCTAACGGAACCTGCAGGAACGCTGATCTCAAGTCAAGCTTGGTGAATTTCTTTCCCTGCACCAATTTTGCATACAAATCATCAATCCTGGAGATAGGGTACTGGTCGAGATTTGAACATTTGTTTATTGTAGTTTTATAATCTCCACACAACCGTATTGTTTGGTCAGTTTTGACAACTGCTACTATAGGGGCAGCCCATTCTGAGTATTGTACTGGTTTGATAATACCCAGAGACTCTAGTCGATGCAGCTCCTTGTCAACCTTTTCACGCAATGCAAAGGGCACGTGTCAAAATCTACTTAATTGGTTTTTGGCCAGAGATTTGGCTGTTACGAGCTCAAACTTCATCGATTTGACCTTTGAAAACTCCACCGAACTCTTCCGTCAATTTTGAGTCTAACACTTGACATTTTAGATGTAGATTACTTGAACATGGATCAAACGTTTTAATTTGATTTGAGCCAATAAACGTTTAGGGGTTGAAATTGGGGTCAAAGTTTAAAAGAAAACCTCTGCGGTCTCTCCCAAATTTGTCAACCATTTTTAATCTAAACAGTTAAAATTTTACATAAAGTGTATTCAGACATAGAGCAAGCCTTTTAATTTGTTTTTGGCCCAAAATCTGGCTACCAAGTGGTTAATGTTCCAAAGATCTGACCTTTGCGGTCTGCAGCAAACTATTCAGCAAATGTTAGGTCTAAACATTTGAAATTTACATAAATGGTATTCAGACATGCAGCAAGCTTTTTAGTCAGGTTTTGGGTAAAAATTTGGTTTCCAAGAGGTCAAAATTAAAAGCGTTGAACTTTGCAGTCTCTATCAAACTCCTCAGCCAATTTCGCGTCTAAACACTTGAAATATTAGATGTAGGTTACCTGGACATGTGTCTAACTTTTCAATATTACATACATAATTTTTTAATAATACATACATACATACATACATATACATACATATATATATATAGATATAGATATATATATATTCACATAAAGTTATGAACAATACATAGGGCTCAAGCAAAGCCGGGCTGAACTGCTAGTATACTATATTTCAAGTCTGTAGATCAAAAATTGCTTGAGTATATAGGTGGATAAGTGTCCCCACACACATACACATTCTCACTTTATAGATATGTAGATAAAAATTGAAAAATAATTAACAAAATATAACAATATATTTAACAATATATATAAATTAACAATATATATATATATATATATATATATATATATATATATATATATATATATATACATATGTTTATTGTTGCTCTAAATTAATTGGTGGCATTTATTTCTGGTAATGCATAATAGAAAGAACAAATAAAATCGAATATTAGATTTACAAAGAGAGCAGATCGCTGTTGCCCAAATGACAGATATTACTGTAATATAAGCGACTGATATGGTGGTCACATCGAGGGGGGACTCTCTCGAAGGTGATGACACCCATAGAAAAGAGGGGAAAGTGTCTTTCTCTGAACATAATTCTGAACCAAAAACGAAGAAGTCTGAAAGAGATCGAAAGTCCCTTGTAGATATTGCGAAGAAAGAAGCGGATAACTTTCATTTTCAAAACTCACTCTGTCTGTTTCTATGTCTGTCTCCAAATTTTCAAACTCCATCTCTTCTGAAACTAAAAGTTGCAGAGCGGCGCTATGGGCCTGAAATACTGTTCTTTTATGGATCTTACGGTTAAAATAATTTTTAAGAGGCCAAAAAGGAGTCAAAATTGCAAAATAATCGTTATACATTTTCTGCATTCATCTTAGTTTATTTTCAATCAGGTTATATTCGTGTCACTTTTGTTCAGTGGTAACGTCACCAGCTTTAAACACTTGTTTTGCTTTCGGTTTCGATTCTAGTTGATGGCACTCAAATACTACTTTTTACTTTTGAAATCACGACTCTATAATAACATATACGAAATCTGGACAATTTAAAATATCATATTTAAGCATATTTTACGACCGAGCAAAGCTCCCCCCCCCCGCTAGTTTACAATTATAGCAAAACCATAATTCTGATCTGGATAATCTCGTTTCAATAAAATGTTTTCCCCAAGAGCTTCACAAGGCTGTATTCCATGAGAGGGCTGCTATCAGAAACCATTGTTTTTGATTATTTTCCATTATTTTGTCTAACCCCTATATATTAGGAATATGCACCGTAATATTTTGTAATGTATTCATATGTGTGCATGTGTGCATAAAGAGGATATATGTATCATGCTTTTATTGTCTTGTTAAAAAAAGCTTCCATCATTTTAAAATATGAAGAGTAAAATCTCCCTTTACATACTCACACCATATAAATTCCCACACATAGCTTTTTAGAAACAAAAATTATTGCATTATGACCCCCAAACAACGCACAATAGGGGGCTACTATCTGGAACATAAATTGCAGGGATGCTATGTTAGAAGTTTAACAGCAAGATGTTTGTTTACATTACACTTGATTTTCTGCATGTAGGTATAGTCAGGGAAGCAAGAAATCCGAAGATAATTCCAAAGTCTAGCAGTTCTCGGGAAGAAACCATTAGAGTAGAATGGTTTTCTACCATATAAGGGTCTCTACTATGTAGAGGTGGGATTTTGCTGCTTATCAGGCTTGTCCGAGGGTATTTACATCGAGTAGGCACAAGGGCTTGTAGTTCATCGGAGTATCTACCATTAAAATACTTGTAAAACAAGCAGAGGGATGCAGCATTTCGTCGATGGGACAGAGGTTGAAGCTGAGCTGACAGTTCGGGACCTTTTAGATTGGCGAACCATATGATTGTTCTGTTCAATCCTAGACGGTCCATGCTTCTAGGATTTATCTTCTTTTTGAGAAAGTTTTAGTTTATTGAAGAGGGAGCAAATCATTATAACATGTCGGTGCAAAAAGTTTTTTTTTTCTAAATTGTAGAAAGAGTATTTTAAACAACCGTAACTTATTTTAAGTATATTGTTATTACTAAACATATCACCATTATTAATTTATAACTTTTTTTCTATCAGATTATTAACGTATTATTCATATTATGTAATGTTTTTTTTTTTTTAATATTCTCACCCATATTGACTTGGAAACGACCTTCGATAGTCAACAAAAAGAGTTATCTCCCATAATGAGAATTTTCATCCTCGCACACGACTACAGACTAAAAATCTTAGGAGAATCAGGTTGAAAATCTTGCCCCATCATGCATATACTCATGACCTAACTCCCTCGGATTACCATTTATTTCGGAGATAAAAAAAAAACATTTTGATGATCTTAAATTAACAACACAAGAGGAGATTGAGCATGAGTCAGCTCCATCCTTCACTTTAAAACTTAACGAAATATACAAGCGATGCATATAGAAGCTCGTTGAATGATGAAATCAAGTTACAGACAGCAAATATAGTTATTGTTATGAATTATGAAAATGTTCAAACGCACTTTTTATTTTCATTTTCATGATTAAATTTTAAATCGGCAAAAAATTATTTCATCAACCTGATACTTTAACCATACAAAATGCATGTCAAAATATACTTTTGTTCTGGGATTGAGTTACTATTCACTTAACTCACCTGGTCAGAGTTAGACACAAAGTTGGTTTTTATGCGAGAAAATTTAATCCCCCCCCATGTAATAATGTAACTCTGCATTAAAGAAAAAAATTAATTGTCTCAGTCTAGAAGGATTATTTATCAGTAAAAACAGGGCAAATGAGAAACAAAAACGGTTCGATTCTTTTATGTAGATGCCTTTCTTCTGTACGTGCAATGAAGTTTCTTTGCGTGTTTATACGAAAGTAATTCCGTTTTTACTTAAAAAAAAATGAACAAACGATATATCAACGCGACGTTGATATTGGTGTCAGCGAAAGATAGATTTTCGAAAAGAGTTGATTATAATCTTAGATTTTCCTCACTTTTAGTTACATCATTTATTGGATGGAACATTAAGATAAATTGTCATATCTGTCCGATTTGTCACGACCCAACCAGAACTGCCACAAAGAGGAATAAATAAATAAAAAGACAATTAAAAATAATACAAAAATAATCTTATTTCATGGATGCCTAACTTTTTATATTTTTAATAATTTTTTTTCACATTTTCCTTATTTTTCTCTGTGCATATTTATTTCATTTTTTAATTAAAATTTTATTTATAAATAGTTTTATTTCTTACTTTTTTCCTATTTGTATTTAGAAAACTTAACTTATTTAATTTTTAAATCAAACTTATAAAGCTAAGAACATTCAAAAAGTTTAAAATTGGAAGTATAGGTATTGATATGAGAGTCGTTCATGAATTAGGTAATGAAAGCCAGAAATGATTGTAGGCTGAATGGTTAGAAAATGACCTTAGTGAATAAACGGAAATTAAAGATATGACGTCATTTGTGCCGAAGTACAACGTGGCTTCTTGTTCCTATCAGATTTCAAAGCGAGTAGCGAAATTGAAAGACTAAAAAGCTTGCACAAAAAGCTTAAATTTATCTAAGATTTAAAAAAAAAAAAAAGATATTCTGTTGTGTAGTTAGGTTCAATGGCGAAAAATAGTTACTTTGTCTGCTTGTCTGTTTTCCTGAGGAATGGTCCTAACCAGAATCCTTTGTAAAATATATAGAAGATTCAGGCGTGTACAACCAATTCGATATGCTTTTATACTCGGTAAAAATAGCTGCTAAAAAGTGAAAACTGAAAAAAAAATTCTACCTTGGCAGGCGTAAGTTGACTAAACGTGTTATTTTTACACATGCGCCAACATACATTTATATCTTTAACAGCGTTAGATTTGAAAGAGTTTGTAGGCGTATGGATTCAGGTCAGACGATAACAGATAAGACTATTTTGGTCTCTATTCTATCTAATGACAGCAAAGTCGTATTTTTAAATTTCACTTTTGAAATCAAGTACAGAAAAAATAACCAATACTGACTCTATAATAATAAATACTAAATCTGCATAAATTAAAATATTTAAGCGTATTTTACGAGCGAGCAACGTTGGTCGACCTGCTAGTATACATGTATATTTATAAAGTTAGAGCGTAATTATGAAGCTTATTTAAACATAAGGGATGCTTCCTCACTTATTCGGTTTGTTTATAAGCTAATAAACGGGTGTTTATATTGTGTGAGATAATAGTCTTTTCTTAAGTAACACCTTAGGAAATTCCGTTAATTATTTAACGAGAATGTTGACAAAGTCTCGAACTTCTATTCGTTACTTACTAAATACCTACGAGTCTGGCAAGAGTCCATAGTGATGCGACGGTCACCCAGTGAGATTCAGGCTCGTTACGCCGGTGAAAAGTAACTCGTTCAGACGACCTCGCTTAATTGACGCGCCAAGAGAGGCGATAGGAGTGGGGGATTCTATAAATGTAGCATTATTTTCTATTCTCGAGAATGTGGCAAAGATCCAGAATGAATTTTACCAGACAGAATTCCTTGATTATCATGCGCTTCCAGAATCAATGAATGTATTTTGAAGTTGAATGAATAGCACACGAATAGATATAGATGCAGGGATTTTGTAGTATTTACACGAAGCCGAACGAGGGCTATGTATGGTGCAAGGCCAGTCAGTAAAAGGCAAAGACACCGTCTCATTCTTACATTTAAAATAAATTTATTGAATTGTTTTCGTTAATATGTTTTAAAAATGGCGAAATGAAAAAGAAGGGTATAGTTAATGAATTCGTCCATGAATATGAACGAAGAAAAAAAGGTTGTAGAGAACACATGGTGTCGAAAATATTTCCCATAAGGAATATGAAAAAGAAAACGAGGAGAGAAAGCACCAATCAGACCTCCACCGGATGAGTGCGGGAAGAACTTAAACCTTGGGAGGCTTGTTGCCATCCAAATTCCAGTAAAGGCCAATGGTCTCGTTGCCTGCGAGAAGTCAATGAGAAATAACTATAATGCAAATTCGTTTGCAAAGGCTATCGAAAGGGGTGGGGTGTACGAGAAATCTTGGAAGGCTTGTTGTCACTCAGACTCCATGGGACATCACCGGGTAATGTCTGATGATGGCGTGTGGCAGAACTCCAAATAACGATCATACATAAAAACAAGAGAAAGAAATAAGCAGGGTGGAATGGAAAGGGTAGTGTGGATGAGGGAGAGGGTAAAAGAAGACGGACGGGTAGGATTATGGTTAGGATTAGGGTTAGTATTAGGGATAGGGTTAGGGTTAGGATTAGGGACAGGATTATGGTTAGTATTAGGGTTAGGATTAGGGATAGGGTTAGGGTTAGGATTAGGGATAGGGTTAGGGTTAGGATTAGGGACAGGATTATGGTTAGTATTAGGGTTAGGATTAGGGATAGGGTTAGGGTTAGGATTAGGGATAGGATTATGGTTAGGATTATGGTTAGTATTATGGTTAGGATTAGGGTTAGTATTAGGGTTAGTATTAGGGTTAGGATTATGGTTAGGATTATGGTTAGGATTAGGGTTAGGATTATGGTTAGTATTAGGGTTAGGATTATGGTTAGTATTAGGGTTAGGATTATGGTTAGTATTAGGGATAGGGTAGGGTAAACGAAAGAAATATAAATATGGATATAGAGAAAATGTTCCTATTGCCACTTCACGAGGGCGGAGTAAAGCACGTGGTTATTTTTTAATATGAGGAAAATCCAGCTCCCGAAAAAGGAACACTCTGGAAAAAACAAAACAAAAATAAAGATTGTCTCAGTCTAGACAGATTTCTGCTCCACTGACCGAGGACAGAAAAAGTGAATTGTAGTATCAGAACAGATACTACAGTTTGTTTTAGCCAAGAGGCCAACGAAGGTTAAATAAATTATTGGTATAGAAAAAATGTTACCAACACTTTTTAAACCCTTCTATTTTGCTGTTTGTGGGCATCACGCAACCCCGCACAGTGCTGTAAAATAGCTTTATTTATATAAAAACTAACACGGTTGCTCACTTCAGGACATGTTTTAGACTAAAAAAAAAAGTGTTCTTTACGTTTTCATATAACAGAGTGATATGTGTCCGCTCAGACAGCAGAAACCCTGTTTAATCTAAAAAAAAAATTGTTTAGGTTACAAAAGAGAACCGTTCATTAATGAGAATGTTTGCACGTGGAAATCAAGTGTACGCGTGTTACATTATTAAGTCAACGTGTGCCCGATCGTAGCCATACTCAATCCTTAAGTCTTCTTGTGGAAATCGAATCCAGCGTTCAAATAGCCAGGAGGGTTTGGTTGCGTCCCAAGATAAAAAGTTTAGGGTTGATCCACGCAACATGATCAGTTGTTATGAGTTCCGTCTTGTGAATAACAAAGAGAAAGACATTAATTGTCTCTCCTTTTTATAAACTCCGCATGTGTATTTAACTCGCCTAATTGGACCAGCCAAAAAGTTAAATATTTGCAGGAATCAGCGCCTGTTTTATACATGTATTAAAACCATTGATTGCAACGATACTGGTACTATTCCTAGTTGTATCAGAAACTCATAGATATTATTGCAATAGAATAAATAACAAAACGGTTTGCTTATTGCATTGCCCCATAAGTCCGGGTGTCATCTACCCACTCGTATTTTTTTTTACATTCAAACCGTGAGGTCTATGTTCAACCCGAACAACCAGAAAGAACAAATAAATAAATAGATAAATAAATAAATAATTTGTTATTTATTTAACAAAATTGACTTATAAAGGCCCGACATAGATTCAAAAAACCTGTCAAAAACAAATATATAACAAATAAATGTTATAAAAGGCAAGATAAGTTACGTTTCTACCTAACTGGATATTTTTAGTGTTTTTATTTAATGTAAAATGTCTAATCGGTTCGAAAAATAAACAGTGTTTATCGATATATTTGAAAAAGACAAATGGCGGCCGACTTCTTTTGAATACGTTAAGTTTGGGAAAATCAGTTAAAACTAAAAAAACTATACAAATACTGTCAGAAACCTGCCGAATATATGTTACCCGATATAGGCTGACAAACCTGCAGGAGGGTATGTTTCTGTTTATTTTTTTAAAACAGTTGTTGACAAAAAGTAATTTGCAAATTCGGTACTTATGTATTTTTGGTACCGCACTATTTTTAAATAGTTTATCCAAGTTAAATTTAAATTTCACGATATCTTTTTAAAATAAATTGTTAGCTGAAAGCACAGATTAGTTACAAAACATCCTCCACTTCCCATAAGAAGAATGGCTGAAAAATATCCGTCGACAAATCTTTTCTGTATTTTCACCTAACAATTTACGGTTATAATAAAAAAGCATTCATATTTTTTTTATTTAAAAACTATTTCTCTTTACAAAAAAAGTGTACTGCTAATTTTGTTAAAATGTTTTCTTTTAAAAAAATAAACTCTACGTCAACCTAACAATTTACAATAAAAAAAAAAACATAAATCGGCTGATGTACGCGAATCGGACACCCATTGCCAAATAGGCATTGGCTATAATATTGAACGCACCGTTTATGTTATTTATCTAAGTTACATTCAAATTTCACGATATCTTTTTTTTAATAAATTGTTAGTTGAAAGCACAGAATAGTTACGAAACCCCCTTCTTATTGTAAGAATGGCTGAAAAAATAATAACGGTATTATTTCAGCATGTTACCAAAATGCATATGTACCTTAAATTTTCTTGGAAAAAACTTTTCTGTATTTACGGTTTTAATAAAGAAACGCATTCATATTTTTTTTTTATATAAAAACAAGTTGTGTTTACAAAAAAAAACAAACAAACAAACAAACAAACAGAAACACAAAAACAAAACAAAAAAAAGGGTCCTGCCAAATTTGATAAAAATGTTTTTTTACAACAAGAATGGTTGTGTTAAGGTTATGTGCGTCTTTGTTTACTTCCAATTTCTGTTCAACGATCTATTCATTAGTTAACGTCTATTCTAGATGTATTAAGGCCAATTTTTTGTGATGTGAATTTAGCTGTTTTTTTTCTAAGAATTTTGGTATTTTTGCCTTCGCCTTTTTTTTGGCTTTATAGGTAATTTTTTCTAAGAGCGCCAACTCCAAAGAAGTTGACTTTTATACGTTTCAACTCAAAACGCGCAGTTTTTTTTGTTTTTTGTTTTTTGCCTAATATAATAAACAACTGCACAGTAGCATACGTGTTTAAATACAAAGAAAAAAAATCGACCAGAAACACACAAAATTGTAAAAAAAAAAGCCAAAAAGCGTAAAAGACAACTATAAAAAAGTACATGGTGCGCTTATCAAAAATTCTTAAATATAGAACAAACATTTGGTAAAAATATAATAAAGAACACGTTCAACATTGTATTTGCCACTTGGGGTTCGACTCGTGTACGTTTGAAAAAACGTGGTATCCGTCCGTCCACATGTGGACAAATGACGAAGCAATAAATTTCCCTTCTCCCACTTTTAGGAGTCAGCAAATTGGCGCTCTTCTTGCACCAGTCATTGCTGCTGTATAAAATGAACGATTTATACCGAAAACAAACGATTTCGAAAATTTTTTTTTTAATATTTTAATATTTTTCCGTTTTAAGTATATAAAACAGGTTTGGATTAGCTAAAACGTTGTCGCAAAATATGAAGGAAAATGGATCTATAATTTTTTAGTTTATCGAAAACAAACAAACCAAGAATTTAATTTATATATATATATATATATATATATATATATATATATATATATATAAGATTTTATAATCAAATTCTATACTTTCTAATCCTATAATTTATTTTAAATTACCTATATGTATATTATAATTACCGTTTACATTATTATAACAACTTTTAGACTACTATTAGTTACTGTTATTAATAATATTAATATTATCAACATTATCGTCATGTTTCGTTAATAATATTATGATCTCCTTTTATCACTCATTAAGTCCAGCACCTAACAGCTGCTAAACTCATGACTGACAAACAACATGGATTCAGGCAAGCCTGTTAAACAGCAGATATCTTAACTGTAGTTTCTGAACGTTTATACCATTCATTGGACAAAACAGGGGAGGGTAGAGCGGTAGCCCTTGATATATCTAAGGCTTTTGACAGGGTATGGCACGATGGTCTTCTAAGGAAAATTAGATCATATGGAATCACTGAAAGAATTCATAATGTAATTATATCCTTCTTAAGTAAGAGAAAAGTCCAAGTTGTCCTCGAAGGTCGTACATCTAAACAATATGACATAAATGCGGGAGTACCTCAGAGGTCTATCCTTGGATCTCTATTATTCTTGATATTCATAAATGACCTCCCTGATAAAATTGTTTCAGAGATGGGTATATTTGCCGATGACACCACTCTCTATAACAGATATGAGGGGAAAACAAATGAACACATATCCAAGGAAATGGCAGAAACACTAGAGGATGACCTCCAATCTGTAGTGGAATGGGGACAAAAATGGATGGTCACATTCAATGTTGCTAAGACTAAACTTGTTTCCTTCAATAACTACAAGAAACCTTCTCTACCACCAATAGCAATGGCCAAATACACATTGCTTGAAAGCACTTCTTTTAAACTCCTCGGCCTAACGTTTACAGGGAATATGAACTGGAATAGATACATTGAGAGCATTGCCAAGGCTGCTGCAAGGAAGGTTGGCTCCCTCCACCGTGCTAGAAAACTACTTACGCCTGACAGTATCCTATACATCTATAAGGCCACGATTCGCTCATGTATGGAGTACTGTTGTCACATCTGGGCTGGTGCATCTGCTGCTTGTCTCTCGCTCCTGGACAGGGTTCAAAAGAGAGTCGCCAAGCTGATAGGTCCTGAACTGTCATCTAGGCTTCAGCCTCTGTCCCATCGACGAGATGTTGCATCTCTCTGCCTGTTCTACAAATACTTTAATGGTGAATGCTCTGACGAACTGCAAACACTTGTACCTCCCCGACGTAACTACCCCGACAAACCCGACAAGCTACTAAGTCTCATCTCTTTACAGTAGAGATCCCTAGGTGCAAGAAAGCCTTTTACTCCAATAGTTTCTTCCCCAGAACTGCAGGTCTTTGGAACTCCCTTCCGTGATTCTGCTTTCCCAACTGCACTGATATGCAGAAGTTCAAGTGTAATGTTTACAAACATCTTTCTACTCATCTTCCTTCATAATGACCCTGCTTATTAAGTCCCTGATAGTAGCCCCCTGCTTCAAAGTGGCACTGTGCCTTGTTTGGGGTGAAAATTGAATTAAAAAAAAAAATATTATTACGATTATCATTATTATTATTATCATTATCAGTGATAACAATATCATTATTAGTAGTAGTATTATTATCATTATTAGTAGTAGTAGCAATAGCAGCAGTAGTTGTAGCATTGTTATTAAAATGATATCTATATTAGCGCCAATAATTTTTAATTATTTTTCTCTAATCGGAAATCTTTAATTGTTTATATATAACGAATGCGTTTCAGGGATTTTTATCCTCGACCCCTAAAATCAACAGAGATTGGATCATTCCTGTGATGATCTGGTCTCTGTTGATTTTACGGTTAGACTTTGATTCTGTGCAGTTCCAAGAGGTCCATCCTCCGTAACCTTGCCTTCTCTCTTTGAGAAAGGGTTAGTTAATTGCTAATCGCCTGACCCCTCTCACCTTTTGCAGGTCAGAGTGCTCCTAATTTGAGGCGCTGACTTCTCATTCACACTTTCTGGCCCTGGTGTCTAAGTTCTTACTAGGTACGGGTAAAATGGTAGAGTAAAGACAGGGGGACATAGCTTTGCCGATTTATCATAATTGTTTGTAGTTTTCCGACTACTTTTTTTGTATTTGAAGGATTAAAGAATACAATTAACAAAAAAATTGAAGTCAAATAAAGTTTTGAGATATTGAATTAAATAATAAAAAATACCTTGTTTGTAAAAAAAAAAAAAAATAGCTTAATTAACCCCCAACAGTGAAATTATGTCCTTCGAAGAATCGCAAGAAACGGAATTTTCTTTTTATGGTTACGAAAGCCCAAATGCCAGACAGTTGAAGGCTGTCTGAAAATGACGTCAGGTAATTAAAAGAAGGTAGAGGGTTCTGGTTTTCTTTTTTCCCCCAGCCGTGCATCCATACATTCATATCGTGAACGTTGGTATCATTTTTACAATTTTTTTTAATTTAATAATTTTTCTAAGTTCCTGCTTTTAAATTAAAACAAAATATTTTTTTTAAGATTACATAAAAATTATGTTACGTGGAAAAATTCACATTCATGCAAGCAAGGAAAATATTATAATCTTGCATATAAAATCTTTGCGAAATATGTAATTTAAAAAAATGTAGAAATATTTTTTGTAAGTATAATTTTTTTGTGTGAAAATATTAAATAAACAATGCTTAATTAAATGATAATATCGGTAGTTCGAGAAATTAATTTTTCTTCGAGTTATATTGAATCCATTAATACGGATTTTAGGGTCTTTTTTCGTAATGATCCTGTAATAATTAAATGTATATATATATATACTTTTTTTTTACAATTTACGATGCTTTATTAAAAAAAAGTAAATTCATGCTTTTGTTGTTGTTTTATTTTTTTACTACTGAACACCATAATTTTAGTAAAGGTATTTTTTATTTAGACAAATAAAAATAATAGGTTCATTATATTCCGTGATCATTATTTGATAAATACTGAAAATGTCATTAAAATTGGTTAATTTCCTGACTTTTGGTTAATCCTTAAGTAAAGGGATGAGTCAATATGTTTAAACCCTTTGAGCATCGGCATTCATTTTACACGTACCTAGTTCTTGCAGTGGAGGAGAATTAGACTTTTATTATCAAATATAACTCAATCCCAAATATACTTATGAAGATCATATCCCTTAACACGTTGGTCTTGCAGCCGTTTGACTCCATGTTTTTTCAGTTAAATTACGCTCCCATCGTTAATGCGAGACTCAAGTAGTAATCACACCTGTTTATTTTCTTTAAGGGAAAGCTATCGAATTATTTTCGCTGCAGACTGATGGTGTTTTCTCGCAATATTTCTTTTCATCCATTGTGGACAAACTGATAGTGCCAGGGCAGTGTGCGCTTATGCCTTTTCCGATGTTCATTAGTAGAGCTATGATAATAGAATATTCTTATCATTGTTTTGACTCCCAAGTATATATCCGACACAGACACAGTTAATCAACCGAGAACAACATCACTCTATATAAAAGCATATAAAATATCAACGGATACACACTTACGAGTAAAAAAATAAAAAGAATATGCTGTTATCCTAGCCCCATTCATTAGCGACTTATAATTTTCTTCCGTCGGTTTTCTTTTTTTTATCACTTACGGCTATCCGTAGTTTTATGGGTGGATCGTTTGGTCGTACATTGTAGTCATGAACTTGTTTGGCACCCACTCTTTTCAATTAATACTCCTCCTACCACTGCCTCTCGGTATATATTAATGTATCACTACCACCACTGCTACCAGTTTTCTAGAGTATACTCCTCCTTTTCCCCTGGCTTTTCGTATCACCTCTTTCTTTTACCTTCTAAATACTCCCACCTTAAGCTGTTCATATCTCCGCCTTCTGCTCCCCCTCTCTCTCTGTCCCTCACCATTTCTTTCTCTCTCTCTCTTACTCCTACCTCTTCTTAAAGCTTACGCCTGCCACTCTGTTGACGCGATTTACTCCCACCAATACTTGTTATTTTCCTGAACGTAATGCTTGTACGTATTTACTCCGTGTGTATGCGTAAAATATAAAGTAAGAAATAAATTGCAGGACGATTTTTACGTACGTACGCATTTTCAAATATGATAACGATAACGATAATGATGATGATGACGTTACTGGAAGTAGCAATGATAATGCTACTACTGCTGCTGATGATCATGACGACCGTGACGTCCACGACAACGGCTATTTATAGAAAAAGAAAAGAAAATATGCTATGATGTGCTCGTGTATGAATCAACACTGCCCTGATTTATTTGCTTCCCGACGAGAGTAAGCTAAACTCCAACGACGGTATTTAATGTAAGGAAGATCTAGATCCATCACTAAAGAGTACTCTTAATCCGGAAATTTTGTCACAAGTACGTACATTAATTATGCTGGTTTTCTAACCAAACTTTTCTGGTAATTAATACCGGTTATCTAACCAAAATTAATACCGATTTTTTAACCAACTTTTCTGGTAATTAAAAAACAAGTTCAATACCACAACGAAGTTTCACAATAAAAAAAAAAAAAACATAACATCTATTGAATTTAATTTAAAAGTGTTACAATTTTAGCAGCAATATTTTTTAAATAAAATTACACTTGAAATTTACAAATAAAATGTAACATTCATAGATTTTAAAATAATTATTTTAAAAATAAATATTAGGTTGTCTTTTCTTTTTGCTAGTGTATAACACTTCAAAAAAAAAAAGAAAAAAGAAAAGAAAACAAACAAAAATAAACAACAAAAACAAAATACTTCCGAAGAGTTACAGTACACTTTGTGCCGACATTATCTCTCTCTCTCTCTCGCTCTCTCTCGTCATCCACATACAATACTGTTTCGCTGTAACACAGCTCATCAGTGCGGCTATACCCCAGTTTTACTTTGTCATGCCCAATTTTCTTTTACAGAAATTCTACGTACCTGATTTAACGCGTTGTTGAACCACATGCCTTTAAGTATAACTGACTTCCGAAAAGGCTCGAAAAGATTACTAATGGAGGCCAAACATATATTATGATGTCCCTGATTCTCACGAATCAGCTATATTGCCGGATATGTTTTGCGTCCATTATAATGGTAAATGGTAAAACTTTTCTATTTGTTGTGAAACCACTGCATGCATGAACGGATAATAATAGGCACAAACCAATGACAGAACAGATACTAGACTTCGATCTTAGCCTACAGACCAGAGTTTCCCAATAGAGCTCCTACCGCCTACCAAGGGGGCGTTACGAGCCTTCAGGTGGGCTGTGACCAAATTTATCGTATAGGGAATCCCTGAAATTCTTTATAGGGACGGTGAAAGACTGAGGGCTAGTAATATTACTAGTTTTTTCTCATCTTACTGCTGATCAACAACAATCTGCACATTGATTGGTGATTCTTATGATTATTATTTTGATTTTTATTGATTACTGGCATTTCAGCCCGGCGTTGCCCGGCTGTTTCGATGTGTATGTTTAGCAAAAAAAAAAAAAAAAAAAAGTTGTAGTAGGATTGACAGAGTTATTAGGGTGGAAAATGTACGCAGAGACACAGACACACAGACACGTACACTTTTATATATATACGAGCATTTCAGCCCGGTGTGTTTGGATGTGTATGTTGAGCAAAAAAAAAAAAAAAGGTGGTAGTAGGGAGGCAGGCTCGAACCCGTACCGCGAAGGATGAAACGAACGGGCAACAAACCTGACGTCTTTGTTGTTACGACGACCGCCAAAGCGGAAGTGACTTAAGGCTAGACAATCGAAAGGAGAGGATGACTTTCAAAAATATCGGCGAAAAAAGCGCCCACCCTGTTGAAAAGTGCCTAGTTGAAGGTGAAGATATTAATGTTTTTAGCCAATTTTTCGATATTTGTCGTTTGAAAGGTCAACCTTCAAAACGATACTGACCTTGGTAAAATCTGTCGCTGCTGTCGAATGTTTTACGCAAACATGCAAACATACATACATACATACATTTATATATTTGTAACTAAAAGTTTTCGACCTAAACCGACGAAAAAGCTTGCCCTATCTCTGAACACACTTTATGTAAAATTTCAAATGTTTAGACCAGAAATTGACAGAGTAATTTGGTAGAGACCGCAGAGGTCAATTTTTTGTAAACTTTGACCCCTATTATGACCCTTTAAAATTTATTGTGTTGGGCTCAAATCAAGTTATTAAGTTAGATCCATGTCTAATGAACCTACATCTAAAATTTCAAGTGTTTAGACCCAAAATTGTCGGAGGAGTTTGGTAGAGTTCTCAAAAGTCAAATTGTTGAAATTTGACCCCTTACCAGATAAATTTCTGGCCGAAAATCGATCGCATCGATTTTCCCAAATCTCAGTACCCTGTATATCCAATTTCGAGTTTGTAGACTAAAAATTGACAAAGTTATTGCGTAGGAAAATATACACACATACACACACAGACACACAGATACACAGACACGTTCACTGTTATAGATATACTAGCATGGGTGCTCGGCGTTGCCTGGGTGTTTGGAGGTGTATGCTGAGCAAAAAAACAAAACGGTCAATTTTTTTAACTTTGACTCCTATTATGACCCCTTAACATTTACTATTTTGGGCTCAAACCAAGTTATTATGTTAGATCCATGTTCAAGAAACCTATAACTAAAATTTTAAGTGTTTAGACCCAAAATTGTCGAACGACTCTGGTTGAGTTCACAAAGGTCAAATCGTTGAAATTTGACCCCTTAACAGCCAAATTTCTGGCCGAAAACCAATCACATTGATTTCCCCAAATCTCAGTACCCTGTATATCAAATTTCAAGTTTGTAGACTAAAAATTGACAGAGTTATTGCGTAGGGAAATGTACACACACACACAGACACGTTCACTTTTATAGATATATAGATAGATAGGCTGATTATTGTATTATCAATTACATGGTATATTTATTGACCCACTTGATTCATAGTTGTTACTGTTCCTATTCGATTGACAGTGTAGACTTTTGTTGAATAAACTTTATGAATATTTAATTCTTTATTTTCCATTTAATTATGTACTATCACACTACTAACATTTTTATGTTAGGATGCATGTAGGGAGGGGGTGGTAGTAGGCATCCGAGCGTTCTCGGAGGAAGGATTCGCCGAAAAAACGTTGGGAAATCCCGCTATAGACAAAATAGAGCTTGTCGAGATTTACACGGACACAATCTTCTTACATTCGCTAATAGTTCGTGTGTTATTCGTTTTGGACGGGTTGAGCCGTCTTCTTCCAGAGGAGGACTTTTCTAGGGAATATCAAATTCGCAAGCGGTCATTACTCGCATATAACATCTGATATTCTCAAATTGTCACCCAGCTGATACTGACCAGATGCAACGTTGCTTAACTTCGGTGATTTAACGAGGACCAGTTATTCTGTATGTGCACCGTCGTAATAATGGGAGGGAAACTGAATTTCTATTAGACACAATCCTTGGATGTCTTCGGTCTATCAGTGCAAAGGATTGTCAGAACATCCTGAGGATATTCCCCATGTGAAATAAACTATATTCAAAATATCTCTGTGCTGTTTCCTCGTGTTGCAGACGGGGACGACCCCTCTCGTTATTTTTTTTAATCGCCTCAGACAATGGTTGAAGCCACTTGATGCGGAAGCCTCCATTCAGTTTTGAAAGGCAATGATATCTCCAGTAAGTATAGCTGCGAATATAATTGTGAAGCAAGGGTTACGCAATCCACAAACTCACCTCTCCTGAATCGGCACAGCTTTAGTCCACTCGCAAGGAGCAGATCAGCATGACTGGAGACAATGCTGAAATAAGCAGAAAGCACATACAGCACCCGGAATTCCCAAATGGTAATCCATTTTAGTACTGTCGAGGCTCAATGTTTCCTAACTTCCGTGATCTGACGTGAACCCGCGTGTTAACGTGATTATGCCCTATATTGAAACCGCTTTATATAGGAAGCTAAAAAAAATACTACTTCAAGGTCAAAAAGTTGCCAACGATAAGTGCTAAAGGGGATAGATTCTACCCTTCAAAATACAGCAATTATTCCCTCTTTGATAAAGACACTGCGCATGGAATGACGTGATTAAAGGACACCATATGAGAAGCGAGAATTACGAGGTTTCGCTTTCTACTTTCCTTAATGCAGGGTGGCTTTGAATAACAATTAAGTAGCCATAGACAACGAGAAGCTAATAAAAGAAGATAAATAACAATAATACTAAATACAGGCAGGCTGGCACACAGGAGAAAATGGCCTCTAAATCTGTTTAAAAACTAGAAGGGAAAGAGGTAAGCAATGGTGTAAACCTCACTGCCTCTAGAAGTGGCACTTCAGCCACGACAGAAGCCAACTCGAGTCATCTATCAGGCCTTTATAATAACTTATAATATTACTCTCGGATCTGCAGCGATTAAAGAAATAAGAAAAATAAGAGGTTTAAAGCCGAGTCATGATCTGTCAAATAATAATAAGAAACTATTACTTAGATATTGTTAGAATAGCGAATAGCCCACGTGTTTCTCTTAAATGTCACCCCAGTTTAACAAGAATATTATGATTAGTAGTTTTACATTGTATTTTTGTTTTAAAATACAATTATAATTTAATGCTTTAAAATATTTCAAATCTAACTTTGTAATCATTGGCGGCCATGTTTTCTACTTTTTTTTTTTTGAAAATTTCCTCATACACAAAAGTCTTTTTGTCAGCAGAGAAAAGCTCTACTGAAAAAAATAAATTTTATTTTTAACAGGAAAAAATTGTCAATAACTGCAACAGCCTACTTCCAAGCGTATCAGTATAAGAGAGAAAAAATATTCTAGTTATTCTAGAACAAATCAATTCGTAACCCTATCGTTCCCACGGACTGTTGTCCACAGTCACAGTGAGTTAGAAGTTAAATGCGATCCTCAGCCGCGAGATCACATATGTAACAATGTCTCGTATCGATCACCTCAAATGTACCTAAACATTCACAGGTCGATTGAACTACGCATATAACGGCAGTTTTAGCTACGATGTGTACAAAACGCGCAAACATTAGGTTGGTGTGGCCGCACAATATTAACGCTAACGGGTTTTTCGAAGATACTGAAACGTGACATCTCCGTGGTTGGTCGTCGGTTGCTGGTCATTGTAAGTGGTTTCTTCTCTCAGAAATGGTCACCGTCTGCTTGGAAACTCACGTCACTGGAGAATTCTGCTTTGTTGGTATCTTTGAGAAACTAAATCACTTTCAAAACTTATTACAAGGTAAAAAAAAAAAAAAAAAAAAAAAAAAAAAACGTTAACAAGTTTTGGGTAATCGTTTCCTTATCAAAAAATAATTATTTGATTATAATATTTCAATATATATGTGCTTATATACACGCACACAGACGCACACACACGCACATATATATCTATTTATACTCCTATAAATTCGTTTTTTTTTTTGTGTATCGATATTCATATTAAAATCCCTCTTTTTTATTTGTATTTATTTGCTTTCCCACCAAAGCAAAATGTGACACAAGGTCGTTTTTTAAAGTGGGGTTAAATCAGCTCCCCGAAAAAAAGGGAAAAGGGGCACTCTGGTCAGGTCCAAAATAGTAATTGCCCCAGTATAGAAGGTTTCCCCTCCATTGAATGGGACAAATTACCTTAAGTGCAGCATCTACAGAACAGATGGTATTTATTTGCTCCCCCACCGAGCAAATTAGGCACAGGGCCGATTTTTAAAGTGAGGAGTGAAGGGGAAATGGGGACCAACTCCCCGGGGAGTAGGGGAGCTGGATCGTGACAATTGGTATGAAGGGTTGCACCTACATTGACCAAGGTCTTATATGTGGAGTTGCCCCCACATATGGTCTTTGCTTGCAGTATCTGCCGGAACAGATGGTATTTATTTGCTCCCCCACTGAGCAAATTAGGCACAAGGCCGTTTTTAATGTGAGGTAAAAACCAGCTCCCCAAAAAGGGGGCACTCTGGTTACCAAAAATAATAATTGTCCCAGTATAGAGGGTTTCCCCTCCATTGACTGGTACAAATTATCTTAAGTGCAGCATCTGCCGGAACAGATGGTATTTATTTGCTCCCCCACCGAGCAAATTAGGCACAAGGCCAATTTTTAATGTGAGGATTGAAGGGAGGGGGAAGGGAAAAAGGGGACCAGCTCCCGAGAGGTGGGAAATGGGAGCTGGTTAAAGGTCAGGCATGTGGGGTTGCCCCCACATCTGGTCTTTGCTAGTCATAGCTTGCAGTATCTGCCGGAACAGATACTACACTTTGATCTTGTCCCGAAGGCCAAGAACAACAGAAAAAAGGCAAGGCATTTATTTGCTCCCCCCACCGAGCAAATTAAGCACAAGGCCGATTTTTAATAGATATCGAAAAAGTGGAGGAACTGTATTTCATTATGAAGAGGGCACTGTTTCCTGTGTATTTTTGTTTAAGAAACATTTTAAGAAACGAACTCTGAGATATTGTTTCGTTTTAAAATGAGTTCATTCCCTATGCTTATGCAATATATGTCTTTTTAGGGCATATAAAAAAACTATTGACTATAAAATTTATAATGTGAGCTGTTGTAATGTAAAGAAAACTAATATATATATATATAAAATCCATATGGCATAAAAGAGCAAAGGACGAATTATCTTAAAATAATTGAACTCACCGCATTTTTGCTTATCAACAAAAACATCCCCGATCCACCATTTCGTTTCTTTGTGATACTGGGAAGCCAGAATCTCTCGCTTTTGGGTACTAATTATTAATATATATATATATATATATATATATATATATATATATATATATATATATATATAGAGAGAGAGAGAGAGAGAGAGAGAGAGAGAGGGTGCCCCACAAAGTCTAGCTACATTATCTACATGATGCTTCCACAAAGTCTGGCTACATAATGTAGTCAGACTTTGTGGACATCCTGTATAGATAACGTCTCGAAATAAGAACGTAACGTTGAGGAACACATAACTCGGTTTAGTCCTTTTTATTATTATACAATATCATTATTATAATATAATATCATTAGTGGGGAAGATAAGAGTCCCACTGGCAAACAAAAGAATCCTCAATTCTAATTCTTACCTATTTTTTTTAAATAATATATTTTTAATTTGCGTTGTCTATTCTTTTAACTGACATATTTAATTTTCAGATTCCTAAAAGAATAGACAATCGACATTTTTTTCCAACATAAACAATATTTAACTATTTCTTATAGAATTAGCAATGGACTTAATTTCTAACATTGCATTTTCCATTATTATCTTTAACACTTGCCTACAGGGTTCGATTCTAACCTTATCTTAATATCCTTTTCACTTATCTAGTATGTCCTCTTACTTACATGGAAAGGACACAGCCCTTTCATGTAACACCGTGAGTTATATTTGACTCATTTTTGTCAGCACTTGAGCCAAATTTCACGGCTATACTATCTATGTCACTATGAAATATACTCAGCTGTCCTAACAATGTTTAAGAGGTCAGGTGGACAGGAAATTCGCATTTTAGTTTAAATTAAACCGCTTATTTCATCTTCTCTTAAGGAGACTCTTAAAAGGGAGCTAGAAATTATTATTTCCTAACAAATATTCAATTATAATTCATATATGTATAAGTTTTATACTAATACTAAGTGTGAAAAATTAATGTTCGATCTGTCACACGATTCAATGTTCGGATCCGAGTCACTTTTGACTAATTTTCCTGTTTTCTAATCAAACAGCGAATTTCAACAATGAGTTCGTGTGTGTGTGTGTGAGAGAGAGAGAGAGAGAGAGAGAGAAAGAGAGAGAGAGAGAGAGAGAGAGAGAGAGATTGTTTATTAGGGACATAATTACTTATAAAGCCCTAAAAATCAGTCGAGCGTCAGATGGCCGGTGAGATAACACCGTGATGATCAGTAATAGTGGTATTTGATTATTTAAATAACTTTTTAGGATTAAACTTGAAAACGATCATGCTATATTTAGCTGGAAAGCAGCCCCGCAGTATTGCGTTTCACGGAAGGGTAATTCTAAGAGAGAAACTTTGCTCACGGAATTTTCGATTTAGTTTTAGGCATTGCTAGAGAGAAAGGGAAAGTGTTAATAATTGTCGTAACTAGACGAATGTTGGTTGCGAATGTGTTATATATATGTGTGTACGCGTCTGTCTGAACGTTTTTCTTTAAAATGCATTCGCCCGTGCCTGGCAATACTCTGTATTCTCATTAGCGTCCGTGTCAGTGATTTCATGCGGATAGTGCTTTTGTTGGCAACGTCCCTATTCGCCGCCCCCCCACACCCCCATATAAAAAAAAAAGATTGACAACAGGATGGAGAGCTCCATTTAAATATCTGAACAAAGTGTGTTCTAATCGACGATTGGTCGACCATAACGATGACGTATAAGATTCCCCCCTAACTGCTCCAAAAAAAAAAAAAAAAAAAAAGAAGAGGATAAGAAAATGTTTCATACAGATTTTCGCTCGGTTGGAACGCGGCAGAAAGAAAGTAGGAAGAAAGAAAGAACAAAGAAGAAAAAAGGAAGAAAAGGTTTCTAAGCAAAACAAACGTTTTTTTTTTTTCGTAATTTTGTAAGTGGGAATTTATAACGACGGTTACTGCTGACAAGAACGGTTAATATTAGGTACGTGCAAAATCAAATAGCCGATGCTTAAAATGTATAAACTTTTTGACCCCTTCCTTTACATAAAAATTTACCATGAATCAGGAAATTAACCAATTTTAATGAAATTTTCAGTATTTAACGACTAATGATCACGGAACATAAGTAACTCATTATATTCATTGGAAGCTTAATAGAAACGTATTATTTTATTTAAACTAACACCTTTACTAAAGTTATGGTTTTCAGTAGTAACAAAAATGAATGAATTTATTTTTGCTTTTTATGACAATAAAGCATCGTAAATTGGAACAAAAAGAAAAAAAAAGAAAAATTATTTTTTTCAGGAAGATTACGAAAAAAAATGTCCTTAAAGTCCGTAATAATGAATGCGCTTTAACACGAAGAAAAATTAATTTCTCGAACTACACATATTATCATTGCATTAAGCATTGTTTATTTAATATTTTCACATAAAATATATGATAGCAATTATATTTCTACTTTTTTATTTAGATTACATGTTGTACATACTTTTTATATGCAATATTCTAATATTTTCCTCGCTTCAATGAATGTGAAACTTTCGGCTTAACATAATTTTTATATAATCTTAAAAACTATTTTAATTTAAAAGCAGGAACATAAAAATAATTGAATTAAAAAAGTAGTAAAGATCATACAAACGTTCACGATAAGAATGTACGGATGCACGGGTAAGAAAAGAAGAAAACCAACACTCCCTACCTCACTTTAACTACATGACGTCATTTTTAGACAGCCTTTTGAGTTTCTGACACCTTAAGCTTCCGTGAATCCACACTTGGGCGATTTTTCGTTTGTTGTGATACTGGGAAGCCAGAATCTCTCGCTTTTGGGTACTAATTAAGCTATTTTTTGTACAAACAAGGTGTTTGTTTTAAAATTTAATTCAGTATCTTAGAACTTTGATAATTATCCTTGAAATAGACCCAGAAAACTAACGAGCTTTTAGTACATTTTTACAATGAATGTTTTTAAATAAAAAAATTATCTGAATTTGTCAGCTTCCGAATGTCGCAGTGAAAACATTTTTCATTATAACATTTTTTCACGTGTACAAATACTTTTCCTCTTCGGAATTAACTTTAGGCTTTAATCTTTCAAATACAATCAAAAGGTAGTCGGAAACCTATAAAAATTATGATAAACCCAAAATTATATCCACCTATTTTTCCGCAATTTTTCCCCTGTATCTAGTATATATATATATATATATATATATATATATATATATGTGTGTGTGTGTGTGTGTGTGTGTGTATGCATATATATGTGTATATATGCATATATATGTGTATATATCCATATATATATATGCATATATATATATGTATATATTTATATATATGTATATATATGTGTATATATGTATATATGTCTATATATATGTATATATGTATATATATATGTATATATATGTATATATATGTATAATATATATATATATATATATATATATATATATATATATATATATTCCACAAAACCCAAAACTCTATCAAAAAAAAAAAATTCCAGAAAAAATACACAATTAAACCCAGATCTCCAACTTCCAATGTAGACCCCACTACCATGTCTCCTTCTCATAAATCAAAGGTCTACGTTCAAACCTTCCAAAGATTGAAGCCCAATTACAGGAGATTAAACGAGACCTATTATTCCTAAGCGAAACTGGCATTGGACAGACTATTTCCCTAGATGAGTTCGTAATTAAAGGATACTTTTACTTAACTTCCAAATCTGACCCCCAAGATCGCATTGGGCATGGAATATGTGCCTACATTAAAGATGACATTTCATGTGGTAGGGACATCTCCAGTGAAGATCCTAACTTACATTTTATGTGCTTCCGGGTTGCACATGCTACACTACTGCGTTTATATTTGCTCTCTTCCGCCCCCACAACAGCGGAGTTACTATCTTTAAAAGCATATCTGAGAAAATATACCATGTCCTGTCTGCTTATTCTTCAGCTAACATTCACGTATGTGGAGACTTCAATGTTCACAATGTGGAATGGTTAACCCACACAAACAAGACTGATGATGAGGGGAGATTCTGCCACGATTTCTCCATTGCTTATCACTTCACTTAGATTGTTCATGAACCCACCCGTGTGCCCGACACTAACGGCCAGTATGCAAGTCTCCTAGACTTTTTTCACAACTTGCCCTGAACTATGTCCAACTTCCGTTCTGTCTCCACTGGGATCTTCCGACCACTGTTGTATCAGTTAAGATAAAAATGAAATGTAATAAACCTTATACGTACCTCTCCATCGTACAGTATATCGATACTCTTTAGCTGACTGGGATAGCTTCCGTTCATTTATATCAGATCTACCTCTGCGTTCCATGTTTAAAAAGGATGTGTCCTCTAAAGTATCAGACCTGACGGAATGGTTAATTGTAGGTTTATACCGTTTTATACCCTCGAAAAAGGACCAACAAAAACCTAACAGCCAGCTGTGGTTCTCTCTAGAATGTGCTGCTGCGATTGCGCACAGAAATCACTTTTTCCATTGCTTCCAACGTAATAGATGTACTGAGATTAAAGTCGCTTTCAATACTTCCAGCAACCACTGTAAAAAAGTAATAAAGAACGTGAGAGAATTGTATGTTCAGTCCGTTAGATGCAAAGTAGCTGAGCAGCGAATTGTTTCCATCAGTTTTGGCAAATAGCAAACAATGTTCCCCTGCATCAGAAAACTTGACATAAAACGTACGTGACATAAAACGTACGTTGCCAAGCTAATCAAAAACCTTGATTCCAATAAAGCAACTGGATCTGACGGCATTCCAATTATAGTGCTAAACAAACCCTACCAAAACTAGCGCCAATACTTACAAAGTTATTTAAGCGTTGTCTTAAGGAGAATTACTTCTCATCACCATGGAAAATCTCATCAGTATGCCCTGTATTTAAGAATTCAGGTGATCGCTCATCTCCCTCTCAGTACAGGCCAATAAGTCTCCTGTGCGCCATGAGTAAGTTGCTGGAATCTGTGTTAAAGAGAGTAGTATTCAACTACCTAAGCATAAATAACCTCCTCAGTGACATGCAATATGGTTTCCGTTCTGCTTGATCTAGAGCAGATGTGCTTACAGTTTTCTCTCATAGGATTAGCGAATCTCTCGACGGCGGCTTCTTTTCTAGGGCAATTGCTCTTGACGTATCAAAGGCCTTTGTTAGGGTATGGTATAAAGGTTAACTTCACAAGATCTCAGGCTACAGTAAAGCTGGAAATGCCTTCTCGATTATTGAATCATTTCTCTCTGATAGGTTCATAAGAGTAGTGGTTGATGGGAAGAAATCAGAAGCTCTCAGTATTAATGCTGGAATTCCTCGAGGGTCCATCCTGGGCCCAACTCTCTTTCTGATCTACATTAATGATCTTCCAAATCACATCCTTACATCATTCCATTACATCATTACATTACTCTGGTCCGCATCTGGCATCAAATGAAATGAATGGCTCTCGTCTTGGTGAGGCTTCATGTTTAGACAAGCTCCTGGGCTTGACTTTATTCTGATCTAAAATATAACACATACATCAAGTCCGTTGCTAATGTCACTGGAAAATGGTGGGGTCCTTCTACTGATCCAGTAGATATCTCACTGCTGATGCAATTCTCCACCTATATAAGAGCCAGGTACGTCCAAGGCTGAGGTACTGTTGCCACATCTGGGCAGGAGCTGCTAGAAAGACTTATCCTGCCTTGATAGAGTTAAAAAGGCCCCATAGCGTAATAGAGGATGCCCTTTCTCTTCTCTGCAAACTTTTTCTCACAGAAGACATGTTGCGAGTCTGTCTCTGCTTTATCGTTGTTTTTATATCAAAACTTTCCCGGGAAACACTCGTCTATCAGAAAACACTACCAATAATTTCTCCCCCACTCTTTATCTGTGTCTAAACCTAAACATAGATCCAATGAAGAAAGCTTCTTTCTTAGAACTGCACGCCTATGGAACTGCTTTCCCTGTGTCTGCTTTCCAGCTGACTACAATATGGTTGTCTTCAAGTACAACGTGAAGACTCTCTTATTGAGCTGTTCCACTTTAGTCACCAAATTTACCGAATTTCCATTACTAACGATTACTATATTCTCCGATTGACTACTGTGCACTCTTTAACCCTTATCCTCGTGTGGCATCTGGGCCTTGATAAGTGGTGATGCATAGGTAAATATATATATATATATATTAAATGAAACTAAATGTACACACCACGTACACATACACACACAAACATATATATATATATATATATATATATATAGTTATACATATATATATTATACTATATTATACTATATTATAATATTAAATTCAAATTATCTTGCTTGGCCGTTGACACTGTGTTTCCGATTCTTCTTTATGATGCGTATACGTAATTACATAAAAAGAAATCCTTGAAAGCTATTTTTAAATCAACAATTTTTTCGCATTTAAAATATGCAAATAACATTGGCATTTTACTAATTTATTTTGTATTTTTCATTGCAAGTTGATATCGTTCTCAAACAAGAACAAAAAAAAATGTTTACAATTTAATGTTGTCACGGTCCTAAGCCCAGAGAACACCGGGGAAATAAAAATCAGTCTCAAGAGTGGACGTAAGTCAAGCAGGGGACGTAAGTTCAGGTCAGAAAGAAACCAAACGACCGCGACGCTGCTAGGGTCAAGCTACTTTTAGAATCGATGTAAGGCCATGCAGAGATCACGTAGGAGCAGCACAGAAGAAGAGAGAGAAAACGAAATAAGAAAGGAGATTCTGGGTTGACCAGTGGCCGCGAGTTATGTTTTTCTGGCTTCCGTAAAGTCAAAAGTGTTGAAAAGAAAATGGAGTCGTAGATGCCAATGGGAAGCGACGGATGTTTTCCGCTGGGTTCCGAAAAGTAAGAGAAAAAAAGAACAAAAAAAAAAAACTAAATGGAACTAGCATGAAAAAGGAAAAGGATGTTTTCCCTGCGCGTCTTGTGGAATGGATATCCAGTGGGATTCGAATGCAAGAAAAAGGTCTGTGAAATTTTCTTCGTCTGCCCCCCCCCCCCCAAAAAAAAACAACTTATGTTGTTCGCAAACCGGTATATTAATCGATCGGATTTTATCAGCGGAAATGTATATTTCGTTGGACTGTTGATTCCATCTCGGAACTGATCCTCCCCTTTTTTCCTCTGGGATTAACGGCGACCGCTTTTTTCCTTCATCATCGAACTTTTTTTGCCGGTTTCATTTATTTATTTTTTTGTTTTTTTATTACATTTTCACCCCAAACAAGGCACATTGCCACTTTGGTGTAGGGGGCTATTATCAGGGGCAGCAACTACTGGGGCACTATGTTGGGATTTGGGCAGCAAGATGTCGGTACGCGTTGCACTTGAACTTCTGCATGTCAGTACAGTTAGGGAAGCAGGAATCTGGAATGGAATTCCAGAGTCTAGCGGTTCTGGAGAAGAAACTATTGGAGTAAAAAGATCTTTTACATCTAGGTATCTCTACAGTGTGGGGGTGGGATTTAGCTGCCTGTCGGGTTCGTCGAGGGTGTCTACGTCGTGGGGACACAAGTGTCTGCAGTTCGTCAGAGCATTCACCATTAAAATACTTGTAGAACAAGCAGAGGGATGCAACGTTTCGTCGATGGGACAGAGGCTGAAGCTTAGATGCCAGTTCAGGGCCTATCAGATTGGCGACACTTTTTTTTAACCTTGTCTAGGAGCGAGAGACTAGTAGCAGAGGCACCAGCCCAAATGTGACAACAATACAACATACATGGGCGAATGGTGACCTTATAAAGGTACAGGATACTTTCAATGTCAGTAGATTTCTAACACGGTAGAGAGAGCCTACCTTTTTAGCAGCGACCCTGGCAATGTTTTCAATATAATTGTTCCAACTCATGTTTCCTGTGAACGTTAGGCCAAGCAGTTTGAAAGATGTACTCTCAGACAGGGAGTCACTGGCCATTACTATTGGTGGCAGAGAAGGTTTCTTGTAATTATTGAAGGAAACCAGTTTAATCTTTGCAGCATTGAATGTGACCATCCATTTATGTCCCCATTCCACTACAGATTGGAGGTCATCCTCTAGTGTTTTTGCCATTTCTTTAGATATGTGTTCATTTGTTTTCCTGTCATGCCTGTTATAGAGTGTAGTGTCATCAGTATATATACCCATCTCAGAGGCAGTTCGTCGGGGAGGTCATTAATAAATATAAGGAACAATAGAGGTCCAAGGATAGACCCCTGAGGCATTTGTTGACTATTTTGTTTATTTTTTGTTTACAAACAAAAGATAATTAAATGAAACCTCACAATATATATGCATATACCCTTTTTATTGGAGATTCGAGAAAATTTGATAGACAATTAAATTTATTTACACTCGACTGGATTCAAGCGATAAGCTTGATGGAACCAGCCGAGTAGCCATCTTTGAGGGTAAAGCCCCTTACCCTTCTCCAAGCCGAGTGCACGCATGATCCTAAGTCCGTGTGCTGGAGTCAAAATTACTTCTGTTCCTTTAAACCCAGACCTAAGATGTATTGTAATATATATATATATATATATATATATATATATATATATATATATATATATATATATATATATAATAATAATGTATTTTATATATTCTGTAATTGACAGTTTTATATATATATAATAATGTATTTTATATATTCTGTAATTGACAGTTTAAAGACGATAAAATAACTCAAATCAGCCTGACAAGTCGTTGAAACCGTGTTAATAAAAAGAAAATGCTTAACTATGAACACATAATAACATCTAACTATTTTTTAAAAATATTTTTTTTTCTGAAATTGGTACGCGTTACAAATAAAAGAATCGGACAAGAGTGGGAATTGAGTGGCAAAATACGATCCCCACATCACATAGAGGAGCAAATTGTCCCTAAATGACGGTGTAAACAATACTGTCGATATTTTAGAAGTTTACAGTTTTAAATAAGCAGAAATTCTTTTTCGAAAATAAACAAAATAAAACAAACTTTTTTTTTTTTTTTAAATAATAAACACTTTTTATTTATTTCAAACAATATATACAAAATTTTACAAAATTTAAACATCTATAAAAACTTTTTATAATTTTAAACAATACAAACCTTATTCCTTTTAAGGTTTCACGATATAAATAGAAGTTTTGATAATTTTATAGCATATACACGTAATTCTTTTTTATTTAAACAATATAAACTGAAATTTTTAAAACAAATATCGTTCAGGAATGCTTTAACGTCCCAAATTTTTAAAAGGATTAGTTCGATTTTATTTTCATTGCAAGTTGGAATCGTTTTCAAATAAAAAGACAGAACAGCTTTCCAGCTGACTACAATCTGATTTTCTTCAAGTCCAACGTAAACAAGTTTTTGATGAGCCGTTCCGCTTAAGTTAACAAATTTACTGAATTTCCATTACTAACGATTAACCTACATCTAAAATGTTAATGTTTTGATACAAAATTAGAGGAGGAGTTTGGTAGAGTTTGCTAAGATAAACCCTTTCAACTTTGACTTCTTGAGAGACAAATATTCACCCAAAAACTGATTACAAAGCTTGCTGCATGTCTAAATACCCTTTATGTAAAATTTCACATGTTTAATTCCAAAATTGGCTAAATAGTTTGCTAGAGGCGGCAAAAGAATGAGAAATTTTTACTCCTTTGACATTTTTACTCCTTTGAAATTTTTACTTTTTTTTAATTTTTGAAACTCCTTTGAAATTTTTACTCCTTGACAGCTAAAAACCGATGTCCTATGTTTGAATACACTTTATGTAAAATTTCAAAAGTTTAGACCAAAAACTGACTGAGGAAATGGGTAGAGATTGCAGAGGTCAATTTTTGTAAATTTTGAACCTTTAACATTTATTGTTTTGGGCTTAAATGTAATTTTAAAGTTTGGTTCATATCCAAGTAACCTACATCTAAAATTTTAAGTGTTTAGATGCAAAATTGGCGGAGAAGTTTGGTAGAGTTTTGAAATGTCAAATCGTTGAACTTTGACTCCTTGACACCAAATTGTTGGCCGAAAACCAATTAAAAAGATTTATCCAAATCTCAATGCTCCTAATGTCAAATCTCGAGACTGTAGACTGAAAATTGACACGGTAGTTTGGTAGGGAACATACATACACAGAGACATTTTCAGTTTTATAAATATATAGATTTATTCTTTTGTACGTTAAATTGAGTTTATTGCACACTAGTATGGTGCCCGGCGTTGCCCGCGTGTTTGGAGGTGTGTGTTAAGCAAAAAAAACAAAAACAAAAAAAAAAACGTGGTAGTAGGAAAGCAGGCTCGAACCCATACCGTGAAGGATGAAAAGATGACATCTTTGCTGTTACGACCATCGCGAAACCGGAAATGATGTAGGTTTTAATTAAGGCAAGACAATAGAAAAGAGGATATGACTTTCGAAAATATCAGCGAAAAAAGAGACCCCTCCCTGTAGAAAATTGTCCAATTAAAGGTGAAGAAATGGATGTTTTTAGCCAATTATTCGGTATTTGTCGTCTGAAGGGTCGAGCTTTAAAATAATACTGATCTTTTGAAAATCTGTCGCCTCTGTTGAAATTTTTAGGCAGACATGAAAACAAACATACATAGATTTATATATTGGTAGCTCAAATTTTGGACCCAAACCGATTAAAAAGCTTGCCCTATCTCTGAATATCCTTTATGGCAAATTGCAAATGTTTAGACCATTTATTGTATGAGTAATTTGCTAGAGATCGCACAGGTCATTTTTTTTTAATTTAACGCCTATTAACATTTATTGTTTTGGGATCAAATCAAATTATTAAGTTAGATCCATGTCCAATGGACCCATATCTAAAATTTCAATTGTTTATACCCAAAATTGGCGAAGGAGTTTGGTAGAGTTGAACCTTGACCCCTTAACATCCAAATTTCTAGCCGAAAACGGATTACAAAGATTTTCCCAAATCTCAAGACGCTGTATACAAAATTTCAAGTTTGTAGACTTAAAATTGACAGAGTTATTGCGTAGGTAAATGTACACACACACACACACACACACACACACACACACACACAGACACTTTCATTTTTATAGATATACTAGCATTTCAGCCCGGCCTTACTCGGATGTTTGAAGGTGTATGTTGAGTAAAAAAAAAGAACAAAACTCTTTTAAACTTAACCTCATCATGACCCCTTAACATTTATTGTTTTGGCCTCAAATAAAGTTATTAAGTTAGATCCATGTCCAAGGAACCTATATCTAAAATTTACAGGTGTTTATACCCAAAATTGGCAAAGGAGTTTGGTAGAGTTTACAAAGGTCAAATCGTTGAAGTTTTACCCCTTAATAGTCAAATTTCTGGCCGAAAACGAATTACAAAGATTTTTCTAAATCTCAGTATCCTGTATATCAAATATCGAGTCTGTAGACTAAAAATTGACAGTGTTATTGCGTAGAAAAATGTACACAGACACACACACAGACACACACACACACAGACACATACACAGACACGTTCACTTTTATAGATATATAGATAGATAGATTGCCGCACCACTTTAACAAAACAGGTGGCTATAAATTGGGTGCTCAGTTTACGTACAATTATTAAAGGAAAGTGATCAACCACTTTTTACAAACTAATATTTCCGCGTATATTAGAAACTATGCGTTGTCAGTGTTGGTCGACCACACTTACACACCTGTGTGTGTGTGTGTGTGTGTGTGTGTGTGTGTGTCTTTATTTTTGAAAAAAAAAACTGTTTTCGACGGTGTATTTATAATAAAAAAAAGAAAGGTTTTCTGAATTTTTTTTCTTTATTTTTACAAAGTCGATTGTTTGGCCCACCCCCTCCCACAAATATAATTGGGGCGGGGGGATCAACGTGTGGGTGCTCAGTTTACATTAAATTTGTATCATCGTACGGGTCCCTCTCCCCAGATAGGTGGCTATAAAGTGGGTGCTTATTTTACGTAAAATTATTAGAGAAAAGTTATCCTCACTTTTTTAAAACTAACATTTTCTCATATCTTGGAAACTACGCGTTGGCAGTAATTGCAGACGTTATTTTTGTTTTTAGCGCCACCGAACACCTGGGAAAGTGGTAATGTTAACTGATTTTTCTCGATGGTGGAAATGTACATATATCCACATCCCTCGCCCCCCCCCCAAAAAAAAAAGCCCTGATAAAAAGAATATTGATTAACTAGGATTTAGTTTGAACGTAAATTACATTTGCTACATTACGTTGTGTTTTTACCACTTTTTCTTGACTGCACACACGTTAACTTTGTATTTTATTTTATTTTATTTTTTAACTTGTTTTTACTTTATGGGGGGATTTTTACATTATCTCCACTCCGCATTTACACATTTCCTTACCTGTTTATATTTCGGCCATGGCCGCCAATGTCCGCAATTGGCAATGACCACTAACAACAACTGTAGTTTAATTTATTTATGAGAGGGGGCCATGGTTACATCGGGCAACGCCGATTAACGGATCCTGCTAGCTTTTAATAACATGGTAAAAATTAAACATTTTAGCGTGGAGGATCACTTTTCTATATAAATTTAATGTAAAATGAGCACCCACTTCTTGGCCACGTAGAGGTAAACGAGAGAGGTGATCCTAAGTATTATTTCAAGTTTAATGGCGGGGAAGGGCAAAACGAGGAACAGGGTAAGGGGGTTATATGTCCCAAACTTTTTTAGAAATATGTAGAAATACTTCAAAACGTGCATGCTGGAGGGATTTTTTTTATAAAGATTTTCTTTGAAAAGGTCAAACCGTTCAATATTACTTAATTCATTATTATTTCCCAATATTTTAAAGGCTGTTAACACACAAAAGAAAACTAGGGTGGCTATGTACAATGCTCACTCAGTTCTTGTATTTGTTATTTTTGTGTTATTTCAATTTTTTCGACGGATTACACTACTCTTATAAAAAGGATTATTTTCATTTAATTTAAGGGAAATGATGTTAAGACTTTTATTATCTAATGTATTCCGTATTGTTTTTACTGGTCGCCAAGAATAATGATGTCATAATACATTATTTGGAAGCTAAATAGAGAAGGAAATGAATTAAAATATATACATGAAAAATTTAAGTGACCATTGAGCGCATATTTTTCCCCAGTCAGAACTGGATGTGAAATTTTTTTATCCTCCTTGATTATAATTCTTTTTTTTGTATCAGTTCAAACATGGCTTCCATGAAAAGACATCATTGCAAGAACAAGCCTGATGCCTTCTGTTGCATATGTGGATGCTACACACTCGATCGTCAGGGGCGTAATATATCCTCGTTCGTCAAGTGTGCCTACAAGGCATATTTTAAATTTCATCTTGGTGCTCAAGAGAAACAAGGGGCTCCTCATATTGTGCGCCAGAATTGTGAGAAAATGCTTCGAGACTGGACGAAAGGAAAACGCAAAGGTCCGCCTTTTGGAGTTCCAATGATTTGGCGTGAACACACCAACCATATAACTCTTATTTCTGCATGGTAAACACGTTGGTAAACACATGGTAAACATATTGGGTGTTGCAAAGAAAAAATGATATAAGATTACGTATCCAAACATTCCCTCAGCTATTAGGTCTGCTCCACAATATATAAAAAAAGTTCCCGTTCCAGTTTTCAAAGGTTTGCCTTCATTGGAAGATAAAGACATTACACATGATATAAACGAGCAAGACAGTTCTTGCAGTGAATTGGCAGAAAAGTGTTCATTGTCAGATGACTGTTCTTCAGACACTGAAGCTATCCCTGTCCTTAACCCTCTTCCCCAGGCTGAACTGAATGATTTAAAGCGGGATTTGGGTCTTTCAAAAAAAGCAGAAGTTTTAGCATCAAGATTGCAAGGCAGAAATCTTGTTGAACACTATATTAAGGTGCTGGTGCTCCAATCACTACTCCTTCTCTCTTGGGCAGGGTCCCCAAAAGATACTTTAATCTCTTACTGTTTATCAAGTTTTAGCCTCTGTCCCATCGCCACAATGTTGCGTTGTTCCGTTTGTTCTGCAATGGAATGTGTTCATACAAAGTTGCTCCACTTTTGCCCTTCAACGTAATTAGTCAAACAATTAGCAAAATCCCACTCTGTATCAAATGCTTGAATGTTTTCTAATCTATTAGTTTTTATTCTCTCCAACTTTTCGCTTTTGAAACTCTTTCTGTTTCCCCGACTGAACCAACTTCAAAAAATTTAAACATAATGTAAAGAATAGGGGTATCACTTCACAACTCCTTATTTAGAATGCACTTCTCTGGTCCTTAATTCACAGTGGCTCGTTACGCCAAACTTACTACGTGCCATGCTTAGGGCGAATACAAAAAAAAAACAAAAGAAATATATATTAAGATAATTTTAGCAACTGAGCCTAATTAGAGTTGGGACCCGTTTTTTTGGGTCACCCTTTATATGTATATATATATATATATATATATATATACATATCGGCGTTGACAGGAACAACACATTGCCGGGCGGCCAAGGATTTAATTACATACTTTCTATATAAATCATTTAGGTCTTTCAGAATTGAAAACATTAATAAAAAAAATTGAAATAAAATGGTGAGGTACACCCGAGTTTGAACAGGGGATCATTCAATCTGTAGTCGAAGGCTCTACCAGTAAGGTATATCTCTAGATTATAATAAATCAGGTTTTTAAGAAGAAATTATTTGCTGAAATTTTATTAAAATCGTCTGCAAAGAAAATGCTATTATTTTGCTAGAGCGCTGATATGTATCACACAACTTAAAAGGAAATCAGTATTGTGTCACACACAATAGTTTATTGGAGAGGGTTGTGAGCAAGACATTGCAAATAAGCTAAAAAATGATTGATACGATGAAAACAATAAAGAAATTGAAATAAATGAATCGTTTATTTCAGGAGACAGAGATGGAGTTTTCAGAGCTGTAGATAAATGGACTAACCAATTCAACATAATCAGAGTAAAGCAGAAATATTGTTATACATTGTTCTCGATAATTTGCCTAAAACATGGATTATATCTAATGGATGGACTGCATATAAATATCTGGAAATGACAGATATGTAAATTCTAATGTAATTCATAAAGGTTAAGCATCGCCATCATAGTCACGCACACCATATTTTGGATTTTTGAAAGCACAAAGCATAGTCATCTTACAACATTAAATTCAAACGGAAATAAAATCTCATAGCTTAGAAAAAAGGAAACGCCTCATAGGTTAAATGAAAACTTATTTCCATTTTAAAACGCAGCTGATGTTGGTTATACTAATAATTAACAATAAATTAAATTACATGAAAGTTAAATTAAAAATAAGCAAATCAGCTTTATATAATATTTGTAAATAGAATAATTAAAGCAATTCTATCACTAATTCTCTTTTAAGAATTTAAAGATAATTATTTCAGCAGATTTTCTTTAATGAAGTATGCAAATGAGATAAACTCTTGAATGTTGATTCCTTTAATAATAGTGTATATATATATATATATATATATATATATATATATATGTAGAAATCATGCAGGAATAAAAGATTTTAGTATTAACAGTTATTTGTGAAACAGTGCACCTTTTGTATATATTAACCAAATTGTGAAGAATCACACAGACTGGAATACGACTATATATATATATATATATATATATATATATATATATATAGGGTTGGACAAATAAAAGAAACACTTTAAATATCAACAAAATGTATTTTAATATGATGTAGGTCCACCTATGGCGGTAATTACGGCCTCAATTCTCCGAGGTATTGATTCATACAAATTGTGAATTTTTTCCAAAGGAATTTTATCCCATTTTTCAACTAAACCATCCTCCAGTTCTGTTAGAGAAGATGGCGGCGGAAATCGATTTCTTACTTGAATCTCCAAAATTGACCATAAACATTCAATAATGTTTAGATCTGGGGATTGTGTCGACCAAATCAGATGTCCAACCATTGGAATGCTTTTCGTGCCAATCTTTTATAATTATAGCTGTATAAATAGGAGCATTATCATCTTGAAAGATGGCGTTCCCTAACGGAAACTGTTATTGAATAGGATGAACTTGGTCACCCAAAATTCCTAAATTATCTCGACTGTTAATTCTTCCATGAAGAGTAATTATTGGTCGAGCGGATTTACAAGAAATAGCACCCTGAATCATCAAATAACCCCCGCCATGCTTTACGGTTGGGAGAAGGAAGTCAGGATAAAATGCTTCTAAAATAAACAATCGCTAACTGCTACCCCCATGGATTGAATAAAGGGTTCCGTTCGATGTTTGTTTACAAGTGGATCACCACTTATCTAAACCCTAACACGAGTATAAGTGTTAACGAGTGTATTTTAGTCATCGGTTCAATAACATACTAATCGTTAGTAGTAGTAATATGTTATAATTGATTATTTAAGGGGGCGGCGAAGCAAGAACTTGTTTACATTGGACTTGAAGACGACCATATTGTAGTCAGCTGGAAAGCAAGCCAACAAAACAGTTTCACAGGGGAGCAGTACTAGGAAATAACTTTGTTCATGGAATCCACGTTTAGATGTAGGTACACATAGAGAGTGGGGAAAATTGTATATTAGACTCAAAGGAAACCGAATGAAGACATATCAAAGAAAATGGCTAAAATCTTAGAGGAAAACTTTATAGTGGTATGGGGTCGTAAATGGTTGGTATCGTTTTAGCTAGACGACTGTTTTTTTTTTCTGAAAGTTTAGATAGGGGGACAATAAATGAGAGCTGAGACGAACACGTGCCATAAAAATAACGATAGAGCTGAGACAGGTTTGCAACTTCTCTTCGGCGAAAATGAGGTTGCAGGGAAGGGACCTGTGTAGATTCAACAGACATAGATACGTCTGAAGAAGACTTGAGGTTTCATCGATCGAAACATTGTGTAAATAACACTCCAAATGAGAACATTAGTTTGAAGAATCCAAATAAAACGAATTATTTGAATTGGTCACGTGTTTTTTAAGAGAAGATTAGTTTCATTTCGCTAAATAGAAGTCATTAATCTTACATAGATTAAATAAATAAAGAGAATATTCGTTTTTGTAACTTAAAAAATTGATAATGACAATATCATTCACGGAAGAAGTAGTGGTATTTTTTTCTTACTAGTATTAATGCTGACAGACATTTATTATATCCGATAATAAATATTTACTTATTTGGGGATGGAACATCATTAACTGAACATACCGAGAGGGACGATTTGAACAGAATACGTAAGAAGAACATGAACACTACTTGAAGCAAAATTATATCGTTAAAAACATTCTTGTAGTAAGAATTTGGCTTCATATCACAATTGAAAATATCTTCTATTTCTATTTTTTCACTTTCATCAAGTGGAATTTCCATGAACAAAGTTCCCTCCCCCCAAAGAACTTCTTACTTTTTTAACACATTTATAGAACAGCCCCAGCAGACTATACCATGGCCGTATTTAATTTGAATGCCAATAAATATTTCTCATAAACTGTTCCAATAACTAATTAATCTTTATTCAATGTAATTAATCATTTTCAATCATCTAAATATAGTTTTTCATTCTAAATATTTTGGCAATTATTCTTTTGACCTTGATATATGGTAACTTATTAATAAACACAAATAAAACAAGAAATAACACCTTTAGTAGTAAGGTACTGTGTACTCTTGACAAGCAGAACAAAAAAGATAAACACCTTAGTAATATCTTTAGTAAGATACTCCGGAGATTTCAAAAGCAGAAAAAAAGGAATAAACACCTTAGTAATATTTGTAGTAATATACTCCGAACCCTTTATAGGCAGGGCAAAATAATAAACACCTTATTAATATCTGTAGTAAGTTTCTCTGAACTCTTCATAGACAGGACGAAAAGAATGAACACCTTAGCAATATCTATACTAAGATACTTTGCACCCTTCAGAGACAAGACAAAAAAATATAAACACCTTTGTAATAAGATATATAGCAATATACTCTGGACCCTTCATAGGCAAGAGAAAAGAATAAAAAAAGAATAAAAACCTTAGTAATATTTGTAGTGAGATACTCTGGACCCTTCACAAACAGAACAAAAGAATAAACGCCTTAGAAATATCCGTAATAAGATACTGTAGACCCGTCATATGCAAGGTGAAATAATACACTGTAGTAAGATACGTTGAACTCGTTATAGGCACGACAAGTTATAAACAACTAACTAATAACCTGTGAGATATACAATATAATACTTATTGGACATCAAAACAAATGAAACAAGTGGAACTAGTATCAGAAAATAAAAAATAAAATCATGGAAATACATGCGGAGAAACTTTTCTAAGAAAGTAGATCGGATGTAGTAATAATTTAGAAAAAAAGGAAAATAAATATTTGATTTCGCTGACACACAATTCGCTTGTTATAATCAAAGATTCTATAATACTACAGGAAGCCTGATACTAAACTAAAGAGAATACTGACCGAAAAGGGAATTGCTTCGAAATCTCTGATGCAATACTAAAAGAAATTGAAAATAAATCCATGGTAGAGCAATAGACATATCTAAAACTATTGGCAGGGTTTGGACCGATGGTCTTCTCATGAAAATTAGATTATATGATATTACTGGACGAATGTTTAACATATACAGATTTTTATTAAATAAGAGAAAATCCCAGTTGTCCCAGATGATCGTACGCCCAAAACAGCATGATATAAACACGTGTATGCCATAGGGATCGATCAATGGATCTTTATAATTCCTGATATTAATAAATGACTTACTTGATAAAATTGTCACTGAGGTGGGTATATTTTCTGACGACAGTATGCTCTATAATAGACTCGAAGAACACCGAATGAAGACATACATAAGAAAATGGCTAAAATCTTAGAGGAAGTATTCAAGTGTGTAGTGGAATGGATCGTAAATGGGTGATAGCGTTCAATACCACCAAGATAATTTTTCTGTCCTTTTAATGAGTATAAGAAACCATCTGACCATTGATTGCCTTGGTTAATGATACACAACCTAAATGTACTTCGCTTAAACTCCTAGGCTTTACATTCACACGCAACATGAATTGGCACAATATATTGAAGAAATTGCCAAGGCTGCTGCGAGGAAGGTCGGCTCTCTCAACCGTACTCACACCTGAGAGTATCCTGTATCATCACAAAAGCACTATTCGCCCCTGCATGGAGTATTGTTGTCACGTATTGGCTGGTGGATCTGCCACAAGTCTCTCCGTCCTAGACAGAGTTCAAAAAACGAGTCGCCAACCTGATTGGGCCCGCATTAGCAACCAAACTCCAACCTCTGTCCCATCACCAAAATGTGGCATTTCTGTGTCTTTTTTACGAGTATTTTAATGGAATGTGCTCCGGGTGAACTTATAGTTCCTGTACCCCCACGATGTAGATACCCTAAACAAACCCAACAAGCAACAAAATCCCACCCAACACTGTAGCGATTCCTAAATGCCAGAAAGCTTTCTACTGAAATAGCTTCTTTCCTCAGACTACTAGAATTTGGAATGCCTTCCCGGTTTCCTGCTTTCCTGACTATACGGACATGCAGAAGTTCAAATGTTATGTGAACAGATATCTCTGCCCAGCTCCCTACACAGTATCTCCGTAAATTCACCCCCCAAATAGTCTTTTACGTACAAAGTGGTACCGTGTCTTATTTTGGTTGTAAATAATAGTAAAAAAGGGCACTATTGGAAACAGCTGAATTTTTCAGAAAAATCCATTAACGCAGAAACCACTCACCTCACCAGATAATACTGAATAATCACAGATAAACTAAAATAGATTTACACTGCGTAAACATACAACTTGAAACATCGAAGAAAGGATTAACTACGATAAAACCAACAGCCCTGAAACTACCAGACAGTGAAGCTCAACCTCTTGTTCCAATAAAACCTCTAATTCTAAGATGAGCTGGTGTCATAGAAAATGATCATGACAATTTATGGTGCAGATAATCTACCCTATGAAAGCTGACCCAAGAAACTTAACCTTTTCTCTTTTGAGCGCCAACAATTACACAGTGGTCTTATTTTGGCCTAACATATACTTTATGGCTATTGTTATATAAGTTAGGACCTATTATACACTCTGCGTCAGAAAGAGGTCCACACGCACACAACAAGAAACCATTTCACTGCCGATTCCGATTGAATCGGAGGAAGGCCGCTTTCTCAATCATAATCGCAGGATTTCAAGGAGAAATTGGAATTCTTCTGAGCTACTGTGTCCTTTTCTGTGTGAATTACTATCTCCTTTTCCCTACATGGCAACTGATGCACGCTTATCTTTTATTTTTTTCTGCCGAACAAATTCAATTGAATTGGGAAAGGACCGAGAAGGACGGGTACATGTATTAGAAGGACGGGTACATGTATTAGAAGGATATAGATATAACGTAATTCCTCATTGATATCTGACCTTGGAAATCGGGAGAATGAGTAATTTAGATTTCAGTGTGAGAATTGTACCCACGCAAAACCCTAAAAGCTTTCGATTTCGTGGCGAAATCTTATTGGCTGGGAGAATTTCCACCCCATCCACATACCTTACTATATATACGACTGTCGTGCGAAAATAAGAGATAGAGTTGAGTCGCAGAGTAGAGTTGGGAGTTGAAGCAGATTGCTTGTTGAATCCGAGAAGAGACGATCCCTCCCCAACTCATCCACTCGTCTTTCGCTGTCTGTGAAGAGATTTGAGACTTTGAAAAGAGCTTACAAAATCTGAATGAGAATTGTAAAAACATTTTTGTACATAATTTTGTGAAAATTAAGCTTCTGTAGATAGACTACAATTGTTTGACTTTCTTTCTGCTTGCCGCTTCGATATTCGCTTTCAGCATACCAGATTTCATGTAACAACCTCAGAGAAGTCTAGAGAATTCAGATAGACAAGAGTCCTTAACCACCTTCTCGAGTGAAGCGTTACATAGAGAAGGCAGACATCCTGGAAAGGTTTAATTCAACGCCCTTCATATTCCAGAGCAAAAAAGCAGCGGTTAATATCGGCGAGGAATCAATGGTAAACGACTGTTGCGAAAATACAAAATGGATTAAGTACTAAAAATCGTGAGAAAAAATTTGGTCGCCTAGACTCCACGGAATTTTCTATCTATACAAGAGACAAACACGTCCCAAGGTTGAGTACTGCTGCCACATGTGGGGGTGAGGGAATGTCAGTGCCCTTTCCTGGTTTGTGAAAATACAAAAACCGTCTTCGAAATCTAGAGGGTATGGATCTTTTCTCCACCATACTTTCGCTTTCTCACAGTAGAGATGCTGCGAGTCTATTTGTTATTTTCATGGTAAGTGCTCAACTGACTTTCAATCTAGGGTTCCCCACCCCAACCCCTAGAATACATTTGCAACAAATACTCGTCTAGCTTCAATAACTGTTAATAATTTTCCTTAGTCCCTAACAATGCCTTAAACTAAACGAAATTTCCATGAATAAAGTTTCTTTCCTAGAACTTTACGTCTATGAAACACAATAACGCGGGGTTGCTTCCCTGCTTACGATGACATGGTCGTTTTCAAGTCTAATGTAAATAAGCTCCTGTTGAGTCGCCCTCTTAAATTATCAACCCCTACCCAAGTTCCAACTTTACTGATCATCTCCGAGTATTCTCACAGTCTACCCGAAACTTATTAGCCATTATCCTCGAGTGGCACAAGGCATGATAAGCGATTACGCCCTAGTAAAAAAAACTACTTACACTTGTCAGAGAGCGATCAGTAGTAACTACGCGAGTGAGAACTCCTAGTGAGAATGAAATAATACGCGAGTTAAGACGCCATACTGTTGAGAAAAAGTGCAACATATGCTGAAATGATATGCAGATGCAATTACATGCTAGAAAGAAAATGCACGTCGCAATGCTATGGAGAGATAGAGAGGGGGAGTTAAAGAGGGAAATCGAGGGAGAAAGAAGAGAAAAAGGCTGCATGGTAAGCCTGTAACTGATGACCTGATTGAAACCGACAATCTTTTCTCAGACGTCAAGAGGCAGCAAATGAATATACACATATTTAATGTTGTTATAATAAAAATAATATACACATATTTTATGTTGTTATAATAAAAATAATATACACATATTTTATGTTGTTATAATAAAAATAATATACACATATTTAACGTTGGTATAATAAAAATAATATACACATTTTTAATGTTGGTATAGTAAAAATAATATACACATTTTTAATGTTGGTATAGTAAAAATAATATACACATTTTTAATGTTGGTATAGTAACAATAATATACACATTTTTAATGTTGGTATAATAAAAATAATATACACATTTTTAATGTTGGTATAGTAAAAATAATATACACATTTTTAATGTTGGTATAGTAAAAATATTATACACATTTTTAATGTTGGTATAGTAAAAATAATATACACATATTTAATGTTGTTATAATAAAAATAATGTACACATATTTTATGTTGGTATAATAAAAATAATATACACAGGTTTACTGTTGTTATAATAAAAATAATATACACATATTTACTGCTGTTATAATAAAATAATATACACCTATATAATGTTGGTATAATAAAAATAATATACACATATTTAATGTTGGTATAATAAAAATTATATACACATATTTAATGTTGTTACAATAAAAATAATATACACATATTTAATGTTGGTATGATAAAAATAATATACACAGGTTCACTGTTGTTATAAAAAATAATATACACATTTTAAATGTTGGTATAATAAAAATAATATACACAGGTATACTGTTGTTATAATAAAAATAATATACACATATTTAATGTTGGTATAATAAAAATAATATACACAGGTTTACTGTCGTTATAATAAAACTAATATACACCTATATATTGCTGGTATAATAAAAATAATATACACATATTTAATGTAAGTATAATAAAAATAATATACACATATTTAATGTTGTTATAATAAAAATAATATACACAGATTTAATGTTGGTATAATAAAAATAATATACACATATGTATGTTGGTATAATAAAAATAATATACACAGTTTTACTGTTGTTATAATAAAAATAATATACACATGTTTAATGTTGTTATAATAAAATTTGTATACACATATATAATGTTGGTATAATAAAAATAATATACACATATTTAATGTTGGTATAATAAAAATAATATACACATATTTAATGTTGGTATAATAAAAATAACATACACATATTTAATGTTGTTATAATAACAATAATATACACAGATTTACTGTTGTTATAATAAAAATAATATACACATATTTAATGTTGGTATAATAAAAATAATATACTCATATTTAATGTTAGTATAATAAAAATAATATACACATATTTAATGTTGGTATAATAAAAATAATATACGCAGATTTACTGTTGTTATAATAAAAATAATATACGCATATTTAATGTTGGTATAATAAAAATAATATACACATATTTAATGTTGGTATAATAAAAATAATATACCCAGATTTGCTGTTGTTATAATAAAAATAATATACACATATTTAATGTTGTTATAATAAAAATAATATACTCATATTTAATGTTGGTATAATAAAAATAATATACACATATTCAATGTTGGTATAATAAAAATAATATACACAGGTTTACTGTTGTTATAATAAAAATAATATACGCATATTTAATGTTGGTATAATAAAAATAATATACACAGATTTAATGTTGGTATAATAAAAATAATATACCCAGATTTGCTGTTGTTATAATAAAAATAATATACACATATTTAATGTTGTTAGAATAAAAATGATAACTAATCTTTTTTTAAAATAATGGTGTTTTTAATGAACCCCCACATAGACTGCACGTGTAATCGAGCAATGAATTTGATTGTAAATTTCAACTTCAAGCTTTAATTTTCTTTCTCTTTTACGTACACACACAGACACACAGATAACTATATATATATATATCTTTCATGTTGGTCTCATGGTTCTACTGGATTCCAGGACAATAATTTATCTAGTCTGGTGGAGTATCCAGCTTCGTGCTATTACTTGAGGTAATATGACTTGGAGAAGCTGCACCATTCCTCGAAAAAGCTGTGGGGTAGCCGTAGTGAGGAGATCTTATTTGGGCTGCGAATACTATGTGATTTTGAATATTTGTGTCAGGGTTTACTTCTATGGAAAAAGTATCCTCATGCCAGATTGTTCTGACAAACCCCTGTACAGAGAGACCTTAGACACTCGAGGATAGTGTCTAGTAGGCATTCAAGTTCTATCTAGTAGGCATTCAAGTTCTCTCCAGTAGGCTTTCAAGTTCTCTCCAGTAGGCTTTCAAGTTCTCTCCAGTAGGCTTTCAAGTTCTCTCCAGTAGGCTTTAAAACTTTAGTAAATTCATATATATATATATATATATATATATATATATATATATATATATATATATATATATATATATATATATATATTGCTGATCAAAAATTTAAGACCATTTAAAATCTTTTATTTTGGATAGATTTTAAAATCTTCCGAATTAAGGTTACTAGTACTACAATCTAAAAGGTTATGGAAACAAAAGATACATTCCAAAAATATTTATTTAAAATTTTGCATTTTTAAAAAATAAGGCTTTTTACACATGATCAAAATTATAAGATCAAGGATATAATTTTTTAGATTTATGGTTATTCTTATACTTTTAATTTAGTTTGAGATTAGCAATCACTGTGTAAATGTGTTACCATGCCTAAATCAATGAAACTAACAGAAGTTGAGCGTTCTCGAATTCTAGGATTCCATGAGCCAGATTTGTCACAGCGAGCGATAGCAGCTAAGGTAACTCGCAGTAAAACTGTTATTTGCAACTTTCTAAAGAAAACCGAGAATTATGGAAAAGCAAATTCCTTTGGTAGGCCCTCCAACAATTCTCCTGCATTGAGTAGGAAAATCACACGGGTTGTTATGAATGACAGAGGACTTTCTTCTAGTCAAATTAAGGCGGTTACAGATGCTGATTGCAGTCCAATAATCATCAGACGAAACTTACACCAAAAAGGCATACTAAATAAAAAGCGTAAACAAATTCCTCGATTGCTTCCACGTCACAAAGTCAACCGCTTAAGATTTGGTCGTGAATACCAAACCTGGGACGTTGAGAAGTGGGAGAATGTCCTGTTTTCTGACGAGAAAAAAATTAATTAGATGGTCCTGATGGTTTCCAGCGATATTGGCATGACAAAAACATGCCCCTTGAAATTTTTTCCACATGTTATAATGATGGAGGGTCCGTAATGGTATGGGGTGCCTTTTCTTACAGAGGGACGATGGAGCTCCAGGTTGTGCAGGATCGTCAGACAGCAGCTGGTTATGTTGGCATTCTACAAAAAGCATCTTTGATGATGGAGGGTCATCGTTTCTGTGGGGATGGATGATTATTCCAACAGGATAATGTTGCAATCCACACTGCAAGACGTACCTTGAGCTTTCTACAAGAAGATGGAGTCCACCTCTTGGGGCATCCTGCATGCTCACTGGACTTGAACCCAATTGAAAATGTTTGGGGATGGATGACAAGAAACGTTCATCGAAATGGCAAACAATATTCAACAAAAATGAACTTTGTGAAGCCATCTTCAGAAACTGGAGTAGGATCCCCCGCACATTTATTGGAACCCTTATTTCTAGCATGCCCCAAAGAAGTTTTGAAGTCATCAAAAGCAGTGCAGGTAGAACTCATTATTAAGTTTTATTGTTAAATGTTTTCATACACTTTTCATACACTTTTTGTACAATTTAATAGAATTTTTGTCATGTATAAAAAGCCTAATTTAATAAAAATGTAAATTTTAAAAATAAATCTTTGGAATGTAGTTTTGTGTTTCATTAACCTTTTAGATTGTAATATTGGTAACCTTAAGTCAGAAGAGTTTAAAATCTATCCTTAAAAAAGTTGTTTTTTAAGATCTTTAAGTGGTCTTAAATTTTTGATTAGCAGTATATATATATATATATATATATATATATATATATATATATACATATATGCATAACTTATTGGAGAGAAATTGGGTGTCCACAAGACATTATCATCCAATGTATTAGGTCTCTTTGTACAAGGGTTTGTCAGAATAACCTGACCTGAACATACTTTTTCCCTACAACTAAGCCCTGACCAAATATTCAAAATCACATATACACTGCGAGTCAAATTATTAATGCGAAAACATTTTTTACCAGTTTCAGAAACTTACCGGTAGTTTCGTATCAAAAGTTTCGGGAACGTTGGCAATGTTGAGCTCCGCCTAATGTGAAATTTTCGTACTGTTTCTCGCAATATAAACAACTGCTATCGTAATTGCTGAATCCACGGTATTTGAGGTGTCTTAAATTATTAACAAGGCAGTGTGTTTCGTCAAGAAAATGGGTCGTAAAGGTGGATTGAGCAGTTCTAAAAAGAGTCCTTTTACAGAAACGCTAGCAAAAGTTAAAACTAGCCTCGAAATATCGAAAATGATAGGAAGGTACCATCAAACTGTGAATAACTCTGTCAAGTACAAAGGTACGCAAGAGAGCTAATAAAGGTAAATCTAGACTTGTTTCACGCCGTTCTCTACTCTAAATTAAACGCGAAGTTGTTAAGAACCCTGGGCTGATAAGTCGAGAAGTCTTTAACCAAGCCGGATTAAAGAAGGTCTCAAAAAGTACTCGATGGCGCCTTCTGAAATAAGTGGCACAGTCTGTTAAGCCGTGACAAAGCCTCCATTAAAGCAACACCACATACAAAACCGATAGAAATGGGCAGAGGACAACATGAAAACGGAATTTTCCAAAGTTTTGTTCACGGATAAAGTGTGTGTCACTTTTGATGCCCCAGATGGCTGGAGCAAGGGATGGTTCCTAGATGGATGACATGGAGAGTCCCAGAATGCATAAAAATGACGTCAAATGCTTACATAGCTTTTCTCAAGGATCATTTCGAACCACGACTGAAGAAGCAAAGGTTGACGTTCAAAAGAACCATTATTTTAATACAGAATAATCCTCCCTCGCATGCAGCAAACAAAAGCAAAGAGTATTTGTAACAACTGGGGTTCTCTGGGCGACGGAATATGGAGTGGCCTGCGAATTCATCAGATTTGAACCCAATTGAGAACCTTTGGAGTATTATGAAGCGACGCCTCTATGCAAGTGGACGCCAATTCCAGAGCAAAGATGAGTTGTGGGATAGTCTCCAAGAGGTATCACGAGGAATAACTGTTGACGAAATCACAAATTTGACTAATTCTGTGGACCAACATCTTTTACAAATAATTCATAAAAAAGGATCGCATATGCCCTACTAATTATGTCAACATAGAAATTGCTATGCAGTTATTGTGTTCTACGGATTTTTCCTATTTTATGTAATGTTTGAATATTATTTCAATACATAAGTTATGGGTATATTGTGTTTTTCTCAACCTCGTTAATAACTTGACACACTGAAATCAACAGATTCTTATCTTTGGTCATAGTTTCGCTAATACTGCTTTAAATACCTTTATTTTACTGGAGTAGCTGAATAGTATCGTAAGCACTTTCTTAAAGTTTCATGGATTTTTATTCACTCGTTCCTTAAATATTAAAAAAAAAACCTGTAAATTCGTTAATAATTTGATACGCAGTGTATTATTCGCGGTCCAAATAAGATCTCGATATGGTTAACCATACTGTCTTTTACGAAGAAATGACACACCTTCTCCAACCTCAAGTTACACCAGGAATCTATATACTCAAACAGACTTGATTAAATCTTGTCCAGGAATCCAGTAAGACAAAGAGATCACATGAAAAATATTCTATATCATTGAAATGGTCAAATGGGGAGAGGAAAACTATGTTGTAAACTTTTTTACTAACAATGTCTGAAATGAGTGACAGGTAAAGGGGAACTTTAATGGATGTGTTGTTCCATCTTACATTTGACCAATTCAGCTTTTTTAGGACACCCTCTATCTATCTATCTATCTATCTATCTATCTATCTATCTATCTATCTATCTCTCTCTCTCTCTCTCTCTCTATATATATATATATATATATATATAATTTAAAGGAGGTTACAACAATAGTCTAAAGAGCAGAGTGTATTTTAATGTAATAGTGAAATTACTAGTTTAATTAAAATACAGGAAAGAAAAAGTGCTCGTTGTAATTTATATATATACTAAGACTGACGAATCCTAGAGTGGATGAAACGCCGAATATTCAGTTTAGCTTAATCGCCATATATATTTTTATAAATTACTAACTAGCTCTACCTACGTATTGAGCACTTTTGAAGTAAATACTTAAAGTTTACGCATAAATCTATACTTACGTATATTAATTTTATGTGAGTAAATGAAGTAGTTATATATACACATATATAGAGAGAAAGATAAAGAGAGAGAGTGTGTGTACGTGTGTGTGCGTTGATGTATATATATATATATATACATATATATATATATGGAGAGAGAGAAAGAGAGAGAGAGAAAGAGAGAGAGTGTGTGTGCGTTGATGCAAAGGGATGAAATAGTTTCTGTACAAAATCACTAGCGTGAGAGCCCAATGCAAAGCAGAGCATGCATTACATTTCCACCCTAAACAAGACAGAGGGCTACAATCAGGGACATAAGTTGCAGGGATACTATGTAGGGAGTTGAGCAGCAAGATGTGTGTTGACATTAAATTTGAACTTCTGCATGTCAGTTTGGGTAGCAAAAAACGCAGAAGGAAATTCCAAGGTCTAGCAGTTCTGGGGAAGAAACTATTAGAGTAGAAGGTTTCTTTTTACCTCTAGGGATCTCTACTGTGTAGGGGCGGGATTTTGCTGCTTGTCGGGTTCGACGGAAGGATTTACGTCGAGGGGGTACAAGGGCTTGTAGTGCGTCGGAGCACTTAACATTAAAATACGTGTAAAAAAGGCAGGGGGATGTAATATTTCGTTGGTGGGAGAGAGGTTGAAGCTTAGATAACAGTTCAGGGCCCATCAGGTTTGAACCCTGTCCAGGAATGAGGGACTAGTACCAGATCCAACAGCCTAAATGTGACAAAATTACTCCGTACATGGGTGAATTGTTGCCTTTTAGATGCACAGAATACTTAGAGGCGTAAGTAGTTTTCTAGAACGGTAGAGAGAGTACACCTTTTTCGCAGTAGCTTAGGCAAGCTCTATATGTGTCTCTTCAAACTCATGTTCCTGTAAATGTAAATCCAAAAAGTTTGAAAGAAGTACTTTCAGTTAATGTATCTTTTGCCATAGTTTTTAGTGATTGAGAAGGCCTCAAGGATTGAAGGAAACAAGCTTAGTCTTGGTAGTATTAAATGTGACCATCCATTTTTGTCTCCATTCAACTACAGATTGGAGGTCGTCTAGTGTTTCTGACATTTCCTTAGATATGTGTCCATTTGTTTTCCCTGTGTGCCTGTTATATAGTGTTGTGTTATCAGCAAATATACCCATCCCAGAGACAGTTTTATCAGAGATGTCATTTATGATTATTAGGAATAATATAGCTCCAAGGATCGACCCCTAAGATACACCTGTATTTATATCATATTGTTTAGATGTACGACCGTCGAAGAAAATCGTGATTATTTTCTTATTTAAGAATGGTTTATGTTAAATATCTCTGCAGTGATATCGTATGATCTGATTTTCCTGAAAAGGAAAACACGGTGCCATACCCTGTGAAAAGCCTCGAATATATATATAGGGCCACTGGCCTACCTTCCTCTGCTTTGATCAGTGTATGGTATGTACGTTCAGATATTACAGTTAGAATATCTGGTAAGAAAATTTTTCACGAAAATTCCCTTGCGTCATCAGATGTTTCTGAAACTTAGCCAAAATGTGGAGCTCATTGTTCTTAATATAAATCCAGCATGGTTGACCCAAACAAAATTCTGGATCGCATCCCTCTGGGACATTTAGAGTTTAAAAACATGCCTTTTTGGAGCTCTTTTATATTAGCCAAAAACTTGATATGTATATCTATATAGCGGTTTTGCATAGTGCTTAATTCAAATATACATGTCACGGCGTGGAATTGCACTGTTTGTCCATTTTCACTGGCATTCGGTGTTTCCAGGAGCTGAAAATGGGTCACAAATGACCCAAAATTGCAAAAAAATGACACTTTTTACCCATAACCTTTGCCCCATCCAACTTGGCAAAAATGTGAAGGCAACGTTGGCCCTTCACACTTCTCACATGTATCATTTATTCACTATTTTGTGTGGGGTCATCTCACATGCATAACCAGAGGGGGGCACACAAGCACAGCTCGTTATTATTATTATATATATTTATTTATATATTATATTGTTTTAGTTTATATATTAGTACAATCATAACTAAATTCTATATATTTGTTGTTTCTAACTAGACAGTCATGAATATTTATAACTGTCTTGTTTGTAAATGTTCAAAACAGCTCAAATGTAAACAGCTGATGATCCCCGTTTTCTATTAAATTTAAGGTTTTTTGTTTTTTGTCCCGTTATATAGTTAATTCTCTTTTTGAAGTTTTGGGGGTTGTAGCCGCAAGTCAGCTTATGCAAGTGCTTAGTTTGCAATAAAAACTATTTGTATTTTATTTTATTATAATAATTGTTTTATAAAATGATACATGACTATAAATATATATATATATATATATATATATATATATATATATATTTGTATATTTTGTCAGCGAGTCATTATTCAACACGCTGGATTGAACACGACAGAGTTATACTTTTTTCCGCTTTTTCTGGACAACAACAACAATCGCTCCTGAGGATAATCGGACGCCCCGATAGGAAGTGCCTTAGTAGAATATGGCTGAACAACTTTTGGGCGCCATTTTATACACCATGCCGACTGAAATAAAAATAACCGCTCGGCGAATTGGAAAGATATCAAGAAAAATTGGAAAAGCATAACTCTGTCATGTTAAATCAAACATGCTTGCTTGATCCCACTCGACTGGAGATAAACGTTTCTTTGGACTACTACACTATAAGAAAAAAAAAACAATTTTCTATTATTTCAGCTGCTTTGAAAACTTTCCAACTGGACTATTCACATCGCACTGGATTTAAATTTGGACTTGTTTTTCTTGGAAATTTATGACTAATAAATTGCGGTTTCACTTAATGCCATAACCAGCAAATTCTAGCATTGCTACAAATGTAATTTGTGGATTTCTTTCTGTCCTCTGATAGGAAGAATAGCAAGAATAGCATTTTTTGAAACTCCGGATAGTAAGGACTTTGTAAACTGATTTTTGGAGTATTCAGTCGAGCAATGAATTTTGATTGTAAATTTCAACTTACAGTTTTAATTTTCTTTCTCTTTTATGTATACACACACGCACACACGCACACAAAAACACACATACATATATTTATGTGTGTGTGTATATATATATATATATATATATATATATATATATATATATATATATATAGAGAGAGAGAGAGAGAGAGAGAGAGAGAGATAGAAAGATGGATAAATAATTGTTTATTATGCTTATCTAGAGACAATAGTGTCATCCTTACGTAATCATCAGAGGAAGACAATCAACGCTATTCGGAGGATATAAACCCCGCAACGAAGCCACTAGTGGTTCCAATAGCAAGAAACATGCCCCTGGTCCACAATTCATTGACACAAAATTAAGGGAAATTTTTTTATCATTACTGAAGTCTAACTTTTAATGGAGACGATCTTAGAGTGATTAAGTTAGAGGAAGTTAGGATTACGCACACTGGCAGACTTTTTTCAGTTTTCTCAACCAGTGCTCAACTTTAAGAATTTTTTCATTTCTTTAAGTGGCGACAACAATTATAAATAATAATTTTTATATACTTACAGACACGAGTGTTTCATGCTTATTCCATCATCTGTGTACGATATGACGATCAACGTTAGTCGAAATATTCGAGCCCTGCAACGAAGCCATTTTCTGTTTCATTAGCAAGAAACAAGGGGGCAATAATCATCGTCACGAAATTAAGAGAAATTTGAGCATTAATAAAGCTGAACATTTAATATCTTGGGGACTTTAGATGGATCAAGTAACAGGAAGTCACGAGCTAGCACCCAACGCTAGCAGACGGATTGTTCAATTTCCCATACAGTGCTTTACTTAAAGATTTTTATTCTCAAAATGATGACACTAATTCTAAATTCTAAATAATAATTTGTTCTATATTATATATATATATATATATATATATATATATATATATATATATATATATATATATATATATATATACTAGGAAAAGTACCCGTCGTTTACTGGGTTCAAAAACAGCCTACAGAAAATGGACTCTGATGTATTAAAGTATGATAGGTTATGAAAAGGAAGGGTTGTAAAGAGATAACTTCAAATTTGGGGGTATCAAAACCAAAGCAAAATATGATGAAAGTAAAAATAAAATAGATAAACCCCATAATTTATTATACCGTACCTGTTCACACTGAAACACTTATCACAATATTCTGTGGATCTATATTAAAAAACTTGTTAAACTTTGTGACATATTTCCATTCTATGGAGGTCAGGCGCGAACGAACACCCCATAATTTTATTATACTATATTTCTTCAAACCGAAACCTAATTATCAAAGTATACTTACGCAGATAGATATGAAAAGTCTTTATTAAAGTTTGTGCCTATTTCCATTCTATGGAGGCCAGGCGCGAACGCAGACCCCACACAATTTTATTATACCATTCCTATTTAAGTTAAAACAGACTTATCAAAGTATTATGTACATCTATATCACAAACACTTGTAAACGTTCTTTTTTAATTTTTAAATTTTTTATTTCCATACTTTGTAAACCAGGCACTTATGCAGACCTCACAATTTTAATGAATCATCATTATGCCAGATCAAACATACCCATTCCTGTGTCTCAATACATTTTCTCTCATTATATGTGATCAGTTTTCTATAATAGTCAAGCATATAGAAGCCTATTCGTGACCAGAAACACACACAAACGTTCAGCTTTATATTATATTATAATATATATATATATATGTGTGTGTGTATATATATATATATATATATATATATATATATATATATATATATATATATATATTCTTTCGGCGAATGCAAGTATTTTAGCATTACGTCTTGCACACGTTTCGCAACAAGTACCGAGAAATATTTTCTTTAACTTCATAGGCAGCTCTTCAGAGACGATTATTTACTAAAATATAAAAACACTATATACTAAAACAAAACAAAAAGATGGAAAAGGCAAGTCAAAGCATGAAATACTCATTGTAACGAAGATAATAAAAGACCCTTCCCACAACGAAAAACATCTGGCATAGCGTTATGAAATTCTCACGCTGCCATCTTAGAGTGAACGGTATACATTCTCTGTCGCCATTAATAGGCTCGTTACATGAAACAATTGCATACTGGCCAGGAGAGATAGATATTATCACACATAAATATGATTATTATATTGTTGTTATTTTCAATTAACGTATTCAGATATCATTTCTTACAGGAAAGCATTTCCTGTAGTTAATACATGTGAGCTATCATGTCAAGGATGGTCTCTGTTCTCTGGTGGCATCATCATTTTGTTATTTCATCATTTATGACATCGTAAAAGATCTTCCTGATATGTTTCATCCGTTTTAGTAGCCTCTTCTTGTGAGAAACTGCACGAAGTCAAAAGCATACAAAATTAAACTAAGTTTTAATATATATATATATATATATATATATATAAATATATATATATATATATATATATATATATATGTATACTAGCATTTCATCCCGGCGTTGCCCGGGTGTTTGGATGTGTCTGTTAAGCAAAAAACAACAAAAAAAAGTGGTAGTAGGAAGGTGGTCTCAAACCCGTACCGCGAAGGAGGAAAAGCTCGGGGAAAAACCTGACGTCTATGCTGTTACGACCACCGCCAAACCGGAAGTGACATTTTTAAAAATTAGGGTAAGACAATCAAAAGGAGAGGATGACTTTAAAAAATATCGGCGAAAAAACCGACTCCTCCTGTAGAAAATTTCCCAGTTGAAGGTGAAGATATTAATGTTTTTAGCCAATTCTTCGATATTTGTCGTCTGAAAGGTCGGACTTTAAAAGGATACTGATCTTGGTAACATCCGTCGCCTCTGTCGAAAGTTTTAGGCAGACATGCAAACATACATACATTCATTTATGTATTGGTAACTAAAAATTTTCGACCCAAACCGACGAAAAAGCTTGCCCTATCTCTGAATACCCTTTATGTCAAATTTCAAATGTTTAGACCAGAAATTGTCTGAGTAATTTGGTAGAGACCGCTGAGGTCAATTTTTTAAAACTTTGACCCCTATTAAGACCCCTTAACATTTATTGTTTTGGGCTCAAATCAAGTTAGTAAGTACGATCCATGTCCAAAGAACCTATATCTAAAATTTCAAGTGTTTAGACCCAAAAATTGTCGGAAGAGTTTAGTAGAGTTCTCAAAGGTCAAATCGTTGAACTTTGTCCCTTTAATAGCCAAATTTCTGGACGAACACCGATCACAAAGATGTTCCACAATCTCAGTACCCTGTATATCAAATTTAGTGTCTGTAGACTTAATACATACATACATACATACATACATATATATATATATATATATATATATATATATATATATATATATATATATATATATATATATATATATATAATGAACGCCGGTCACTGGGAACAGGGTTTCGCATCCCGCGAGTTCTAGTTACACAAATGACTCGTGACTACGACAATACATGTGTACGTAGATAAAAATATTTGATATATTTCAGCGGTAAATACTTAGAAAAGACTAATAGGTATTGTGACGACCGATATTACCCACCACAAATTAGCATATATATTTTTACGGAAGTCGTTTGTTTAGAGCATGAACTCATGATTCTGAAAGAATGTTTACAGGTAAGAGAAGGTTGAATAAGATAATCTACAGAAGAAAGACAAAACACCTCGATGCTGTTATAATGAACAATTTAACACAATGTTTAATACAACCTAGGGAGAATGAAAACAGAATAAACATAGGAATAGATGATTTCCTTAGATAAAGTGCGAGCAATGTATTCGGCATTTAATATATACTAGTCTATACCTTGGCCCTTAAAGGTTAAAATAAAATAATGTTCAAAATAAATATGAATAAAAATAAAAAGTGATTTTGTGATCATGTTTTCATTTATTGTATTAAGAAAACATTTTTAAGTGATGAATGAATAAAATAAAACTCAAAAAGCCTCCAGAGCACTACTGTAAGCACTAAGGGACCGTACCAAAGGCACTACTACAACCAAGTTTCTAACTCTTCTCTCCTTACTTTTCAAGTTAGGTCTGAAAAAAAATTGTAAGAATCCACAGGAGCGCTACTAAAAGCAATAAATATGGTTATAAATATGATTATTATTATATATTGTATATTCATATTTAAATCAGTACTTTTAACTCAACAAGGTTAAACCCCATTTGTATATATGGATGATACTTTAAAACAAGTATTATAATGGAATAACCTGGCACCCCTCTGTACAATAATATATAGACAATGTAGATATACTCCTCCGAGAGAGACTGACTCTCGCATTGTATCCCCTTTGTAAATAAACCTGTGTATTAACCCTAAGTAAATGTCCTGTTTTATGATTATCTAAAGGAAGATATATTATTTGGCGACGAAAGATGAGCGTATAAAATATTTGGAAAAAAATTCTTTCTAAGAAGAATTCAAAAGGGAATGGAAAGGGAAACTGAATTCGAGAACGTATTTGTCGAAGAAAAAAAACATTGAGTCCGAACGAAAGACGGAAATAAGTTCTAAAAACTTAACAAATAAAATAATTCAATACGACACACAAAGTCAACAAAAAAAAACTAAGTAAGTAATTTGTTTTTCAGTCTGTTTAGTTTCATACTAAAAAAAGGGAAAGGAACACATTTGTTCTATTGCTAATCCATTTCAAATTTATGACAAGAAAAAGTAAATAAGAATAAATAAGACTGCAAAAAAGATACATATTCCTTATTCTGCCGTGTGTGTGCTGGCGGTCGGTCAGTCTTGCTGTTGTATTATTATTTTTCTAAATTGTTACGAATATGCGTCTTTCATACAAAATCGTTGAATTTATTTAGAACGTATTTTTTGTACAATTATTTTGTTTGATTCTGTACGTAAAAGTTTAATATGGATCAAATAAGTGAACTAAAAAAACCCATACACTTGGCCCTGCAAACGCCAAAAAAGCAAATGGAATATTTACAAGAACAACAATTAAAACAAAGTGAATTATTACAAACAATATTAATGAGACAAGTAGAAAAAAAAGTCGTCGGTTTACACCAAAAGGAATTGCAAACTCTCAGAATTTTTGTATGAACCCACAAATGGTGTGACTTTTCCAGCGTATTTTAGAAGATATGAAAATATTTTTTCTAAAAGATGTCAGTCGTCGTCTGATAAGGAAGAATTATTCTGCTGTTAAAAAAACTTGGAACTTAGGAAAATACCAAGTGTACACATTTCATTCTCCCAAAGAGACCTGAAAATATTTCTTGTAGGAAACGATAAATATATTATCGAGAATGTTCGGGGAAGCGGGACAATTTATTCTATACGCGTCATAAGTGTTTAAATATTGTGAAACAAAAAGAGGAGGATTTTATTGCTTATACAGGAAACGTAAATGTCCAATGTGAATTATTCAAAATGAAAGACCTCAAAGAAGGTATGTTTAAATGTTTAATATTTGTTTAACAGTCGCTAACGATAAATAGATTCGTTCAAGGATATTAGCAATCATGAATGTAGACATTGAGATAACTTTACAAACGGTTACGGAAGAGTGGAAAAAAGCTGTTGAATTTAAAACAGGACAATACAAGTACTGAATTTAAAACAGGATAATACAAGTATTGGAGAAAAATATTGCCAAAGTACAAAGAATTAAATAACGTGTACGCAATGAAAAAAATGAATAGATTCAGCCATGGAAGATCATATGTCTTGCAAACTGACCATAAACTATTACTGTCGATTTTTGGTTAACAAAGTTGTTCTTACCCATACCGCAATCAAATTGCAGCAATGAAGCATTATTTTGCTTAACTATGATTTAAAAATGTAACAACTACCATTTAACAAAATTGCAAATGCAAATGGTCTGTCCAGAATTGCTCGAGGAAACCTTTATAGCAGCACTAAAAGAGGAAAACAAGATTAAAAAAAACAAGTTTGACAAAACGAAAAGAAGAAAACAGGATTAAAAGTGTTTCCGTGTTCAACAAGTGACGAAACTCTAATGTATGCAGATAGAGTGGCAATACCACAAGTGTTACAAATGAAACTTCTTAAAGAATTTCATATTGGCCATCCTGGAATCTCTAGAATCAAAGCTCTAATGAGAGGATATACATACTGGCCTAAAATGGACAAGGACATAGAAGAAATGGTAAAATTATGCAAAGGTTGCCAACTAGAAGCAAAAGCTCCACCCATAAGGACGCAACCCTGGCTTAAAACAGATCTACCCTGGACAGGCATCCATATAGATTACGCAGGACCACTGAAAGGATATTATTAACTAGTAATCACGGATATTTTTTCAAAATGGCTGGAAATTTTTAAATACAAACATCTCACAGCTGCAAACACAATAAAGGCGTTAAACGAAGTATTTGGTCGTTTTGGGGTCAAAAATAAATGTTAGTGAAAATGGTACAATTTTCACAGGACAAGAATTAAAAGACTACTGTGAGTCACTGGTCATGGAACTTATCGCAACACCACCTTATAACACTCGGTGTAACGGACAAGCAGAAAGGTTTGTCGATATATCAAAAAAAGCATTGAAAAACAATAACAACATCGATATTGAAGAAAAATGTATTTAAAAATTCCTAACAATTTATAGGACAACGCCAAACCAGAATACTAATGCAAATTTATCACCAGATGAAATAATGTTTGCCAGAAAAGTACGTAATGTGTTCGACCGATTAATTCCGAGAAAAAAAAGAGAAAAAATATTAAAGATAATGCAAAGTACAGGACGTATAAGGACGGTGATTAAGTTTTCTTTAAAAGCTATCGGATAGGAAAGAATTTTTAGGAAGATGGAATAGTCTCAAAAAGAATCGGAAGAATAGGCCTATAGAATAAAAAGACGCACACTTTCCCATATAAGACATATTAATCAATTGAGTCCAAGATACCTGGATACGCTCGAAAACCAAAAGCTACCAATGGAAGTGTTTTACGACACTTTCCAAATTAAACCACCAAACAACAAGGAAATACCAAGAGAAATATCAGTAACACCGAAAACGAGTTACATTCCAAAATCGAATAATTCACAAATGCAAACTGTAAAGAAGACGTGAATCTAAAGAAAGATGTATGAATGAGTTAAAACAAAACAACAAAAAAAAATTGTTGACCTTGCGTATGCTTTGAATATCGGACTTAAGACAGGGCAGCCATGAAATATGTAAGCGGGCAAATTTTTTTTGTAACTGAAAGTCAGAAACCGGATTAGCGGTTTAACCGCTCAAGCAAGAAAGCTGATCTGAGTTTTATCATTATATATATATATATATATATATATATATATATATATATATATATATATATATATATATAAAGCTGAACGTCTGTGTGTGTGTGTGTCTGATCACGAATAGGCTCCTATATGGTTGACTATTTAAAAAAACCTGATTACATATAATGATAGAAGATGTATCGAGGATCAGGAATGGGTATGTTTAATCTAGCAGAGCGGTTGTTCATAAAAATTGTGGGGTCTGCGTTCGCGCCTGGCTCTCAAAGTATGGAAATAAAAAATGAAAAAAAAAAAACGTTTACAAGGGTTTTGAATATAGATGTACATAACAATACTTTGATAAGTATGTTTCAACTTAAATAGGGATGGTATAATAAAATTGTGTGGTCTGCGTTCGCGCCAGTACTCCATGGAAATATGACACAAACTTTAACAAAAACTTTTCATATCTATTTGCGTAAGTATACTTTGATAATTAGGTTTCAGTTTGAAGAAATATGATATAATAAAATTATTGGGTCTTCGTTCACGCCTGACCGCCATAGAATGTAAATATGTCACAAAGTTTAACAAGGTTTATTTAAAAGGAGTGAGGGTCCACAATAACACCTTGACTTTAATCTTAATTCAAGTTAGCTTTTATTTATTTTTTGAGTTGAATCATATTGTGTCGAATAAATTAAATAATAATAAAAAAAATATTTTACAAACTACTTAAAAATACAAACCAATGAACTTTTCTACCATAAAAATAACTTTTATTTACTATGGTAACATTTATTTACTATGGTAACATTTATTTCTTGTATATTTATATTATTATGTATATAACATTTTCTCTTTGTAAGGAAACATCCTTTTGTTGGTCACTCTTGGCTACGAATGGAAACAAAGTTGATATAAAAAATATATTTTCGCGAAAATTATCTTTACTTGCACCATATTTTGCTTAGGGTAAAATTTTGGAGTATCAAAACCTATCTCTTTACAACACCCTCCTTTTCATAACCTATCATACTTTCATCAATCACGGTCCATTTTCTGTAGGCTGTTTTTGAACCCAGTCAACGACGGGTACTTCTGCTAGTATACATATATATATATATATATATATATATATATATATATATATATATATATATATACTAGACTACACGTGACCCGTTGGGTCAGTATGTTATATTAGTTATGGAATTCATGTATGAGCATGACACTTGTGACGTAAAGAAAATAGGGTTTTTTTTTTGGCATATCAGAAACATTTCTATGAAAGTATATTAAAATAAAAAACGAATACAGATAGATTTCTATGAGTCGTTCTGTTTATTATAATTGATTATTTTTGAAAAAAACATTACAGTTACTGAATTATAAGTGGTTGGCCATACTTATAGGTAAATGTGCACTGAACAGATACCATAATAGTTATTATAGTAAAATTCAAATTTTGATATATCTGTTTTTTTACATCGTTCATTTCAGTATTACGTTTAAGTTATTTTAAACCCCATTCTTCCCATGTTAAATAATAATTACGAAATAATAACGTTAATATTTCAGCGTCCCAATTGTTCTTTTGTGTTTTTTTTTCTGCGTTTAAATTAGCCCAGTCTGTTAAATCCAAGGTAGCTGATCAGCGGCTTGGATCCCACCAGTTTTGGAAAATAACAAATAAGATCCTGAACAGAAGTGTGCGTTCTATACCAACCATTATCAATGGACCAGAGGTCATCTCGTCAGCGTCAGACAAGGCCAAACTATTTGCAAAGAACTTTGCAGGTAATTCTACCCTATGCGACGAAGGCCATCAACTCCCCATATTTCCTCCTATAACACAGAACAAGCTGGGTAGCATACAAATATCCGTGCATGAGGTCGCCAAGCTAATAAAGAACCTGGCATAAGGGTCTACTTCACAAGATTTCCAACTACGGTATAACGGGAAATGTTTTCTCAATCATTAAATCATTTCTCTCCGATAGGCTCATAAGAGTAGTGGTCGATGGACAAAAATCGGAGGCCTGCAATATAAATGCTGGAGTCCCTCAGGGGTCAATCCTGGGCCCAACTCTCTTCCTGATCTACATCAATGACCTCCCTAAACACATACTTAAATCATTCGTTGACATCTATGCTGATGACACAACCATCTACGGCAACACATCAAAGGCTGTAAATGACAAAGTTCTCTCTGATTCTCTCTCCTCTGATCTTGAGCGCGTGGTTCAGTGGGGGAAGATGTGGCTGGTTACCTTTAATGCATCCAAAACCAAACTCCTATCCTTACATCATCAACGCTCTGATCCCCAGCTGGCATCAATTGTGATGGATGTCTCTCGTCTGGGTGAGGCTCCGTGTTTTGACAAGCTTCTGGGTTTGACCTTTACTCCTGATCTGAAATGGAACACGTACATCAAGTCTGTTGCCAAGGTCGCTGGAAAGATGGTGGGATCCTTCTACCGCTCCAGAAGATATCTCACTACTGATGCAATTCTCTATCTATATAAAAGCCAAGTACGTCCAAGAATGGAATACTGTTGCCATATCTAGGCAGGAGCTGCTAAAAACAGCCTATCCTGCCTTGACAGAGTACAAAATAGACTTCGTGGCTTAGTGGGGGATGCCCTTTTCTCTACCCTGCAACCTTTCTTCCACAGAAGAGACGTTGCGAGCCTGTCCTTGTTTTATCGTTATTTCCATGGCAGATGCTCGTCTGAACCCCAATCTCTGGTCCCCCCTCGCCAATCTTTCACGAGAAACACCCGTCTAGCTGAATCCACCGTGAAAAATTTCCCCCACTCTATATCTGTGCCTAAATCAAAACGCGGATTCCATGAACAAAGCTTCTTTCTTAGAACTGCACGCCTGTGGAACTCTGTTCCGTCTGCCTGCTTCCCTCCGAACTACAATTAGGATGTCTTCAAATCCAATGTTAACAAATTCCTAATGAACCGCCCCCTTAAGTAAACACTTCAGCAAATCTCCTCACTAACTTTATGTACTTGCAATAACCCTTATCCCTGAGTGGCTTCCGGGCCTTGATAAGTGGTGATCATTGTGTAAAAAAAAAAGAAAAAAAAAACAAATAAACAATAGTTAATACTGTCTACTTTTTTTTACATCGTTCATTTCTGTATTACGTTTAAGTTATTTTAAACCCCACTCTTCCCATGTTAAATAATAATTTCGAAATAATAATGTTAATATTTCAGTGTGCAGGTCATACGCGTATGCGGAACCGGATGTCGTCAACCGGAAAGTGGATTGCATACATCGTAACAAGATCATTTGAGTTTTATAATTATATAGATATATGTGTGTATACCTACATATATACTATATATGTATAAAACTATATATATATACATATATATATATACATACATATATATATATATATATATATATATATATATATATATATATATATAGAATAGTACTTCGCTGTTTAAATACAGCTATTTTGTATCTTTATTTTTTTTTTTGGTAAGTTGCACCCTTTCTTGCAGTTCTCGTAATAGTAGTACAAATGTGAATGCAACAATGCGTTCAATATTCATTAATAAATGTTTATGTAATCCAAGATGTGCAAAACTTATATCAAACAGAATACGCGCATCTCCTTAAATTTACTTCCTTAAAACACTTCGCCATTTCTCACATCTCGATTAATAAACCTTTCTTTATATAATTCTTAAGCAGTCTTATGCCAGTTCCTATTTAGTCCAACTTTCGTTGTATAGCATTCAGCTTGTCTTATACGTTATGTAGCTTTAAGCTAGTTTTATTAGTGTACACGTTGACCAACTATCGTTATGAAGCTTTAATCTATTTTTATTACAGTGCTCAAAAGGATCGACTTTATTAATGTAGTTTGTGCTGGTTTTATGAAAGTGCTTAAACAAAATTTCGTTATGTAGCTTTAAACTGATCGTATTATAGTGCAAAATCAGTTATTCAGTTTTATTACAGTGCTCATTTGGACCAGCTATACTTAATTTATTTTAAGCTACTTTTATTACCGTGCTAAATTGGAACAACTTTGGTTATGTAGCTTTAAGCTGGTTTCATTAGAATGCTTAATTGGAAAGAGATTCGTTATGTAGCTTTAAGCTGGTTTTGTTACAGTGTTCAATTGGACCAACTTTCGTTATGTAGCTTTAAACTGGTTTAATTACAGTGTTCAATTGGACCAACTTTCGTTGTGTAGCTTTAAACTGGTTTTATTACAGTGTTCAATTGGACCAACTTTCGTTATGTAGCTTTAAACTGGTTTTGTTACAGTGTTCAATTGGACCAACTTTCGTTGTGTAGCTTTAAACTGGTTTTATTACAGTGTTCAATTGGACCAACTTTCGTTATGTAGCTTTAAACTGGTTTTATTACAGTGTTCAATTGGACCAACTTTCGTTGTGTAGCTTTAAACTGGTTTTATTACAGTGCAGAATTAGATCTACTTGTGCTGTATAGCTTTAAGCTGATTTTATTACAGTGGTCGATTGGGCCAACTTTTTTTTTTTTTTTAGCTCAAACGTTGTTTATTACAGTGGTCAATTGGGCACGTTTTTGTATTTAAGCTCTTACATGATCTTATGACAGTGCTTGGTTTTTCTAATGTTCTTTTTATATTTCACAGATCGTGTTATTACAGTTGTCTATTTGGCACATGCTCCTATCATAGCTCGCAGGTCATCTTATTCGAGTGCTCAATTAGACCAATCTTTTTTTGTGCCTCTTAAGCATCACATTGCTCGATTGGATCCACTTGCATTGTATATATTTAACTGGCTTGGACTCTCAAGAGGGAGAAATCTTGTTTTCTTTGGTTGATGATAAGTCCAATGACTATGAAAGTGAAAGTAACAAAGATAAAGATCGAGCACTGATTTTGGGCAACGGAGACAGTGTGACATCTGGGGATGTCGTGTTGTGCCAGTATAAAGCAAAAAAAAAAAAAATACAGCGACTTTGTACATTGGTGAAGCCATTAAGGACATGGACACAGAGGGTATAACACAGATTGATTTTCTAAGAAGGACCGGAAAAGTTCAGAAAAAATTCATCAAGCCTCAGCTTAAAGACCTTGATAAAATACCACGTGGCATCATAAAAGCTAAGCTGACTCAAACCAAACTCTCTGGAACGAGAAAACGCACCAAGATCACTTCCTTCTTTCAAGAGTCGTTGGAAAATTTTAACATTTCTAATTAAAACACATCATTTCTAACTATGTGTGTAGGTGCGTGTGTATGTCTGTTTATATTTCATTATTCATGTGTAGTTACAAGAACATGTCGCCTGTTCTTGTAAGTGAGTGAATACGAGATAGGATAGCCGAGGATTCGAACCTGCGAAGCTAGATTTAGAAATGAGAATTGCGACCATGAGTTAAAGTAAATAATACAGAATGTTATTGCAAATGGAATGTAGAATAAACCATGGTTTAGTTCACATAAAATAGTTAGATATCTATTTATTGAAAAAGGAATGTAATGATGAATTTTGTTTCTGTTAAAGAAATGAAATTAAAATAAGGAATTTAAAAAACGAACAATGGAAAATGTTATTTGTAAAGTGGGTTAGGAAAATAGGTTAGAGAAATCGGGTTGTAATGCATGCTTGAAAACGTGAGGCGTGTCAGACCGCGTGTCTGATATGTACGTGTTGGTCATGCAATGACGTCATGAGTTTTCAATATAGTTGGAGCTTGACAAAGAGTAAATCAGTCGGTCAGTCAGGGGAGAAGAGAGGAGTCAGAGACAGAGCTGACATTGAACCTTGGAAGCGAAGGGGAGAAGAAAGAAATCATGTAGACTTTGAATTCCTTGATGCAAAGCCATTGACCGGTCGAAATGGAATAAACGAACAACTTGAAAATTTTGTACTTGCGTCTTCGTATTACGTTATTCAACAGAAAGGTATTGTCAATTCATATTATAAGAACTTTGTGAAAATTATCATCTCAAAAATAGGTAAAGAAATATATATGTCAATGTTATAGAAACACTCCCATTTACAGAACTGTCAAAGGTATAAATGTCAAACACACTATCTCTCGGTCTATCTATCTATATCTTCCCTTATCCAAAGTGTATTACATGTCAGTATTAAAATGTCCCTGTCTCTCTTTATATATAAGACCTGTCTCTATCACACAACATGAACACTCTAACACGAACAACAAATACATAGTCTTCTTCTAAGATAACCCTATGCAACAGTATTGATCATATGAAAATCACTGTATCGCTGAGTCCAGTATATATTTCAGAGTATTATCAGATGTTTCTATGATGCAGAAATGATGTAAATACTAGTAAATGTGCTCATTTGTTGTATTTTGTTATTTGAGAAACAGAAAAGGCTGACTTCTTTTAATAGGACCAACTCTCCCAATCCGTGACAAAGTTTCTCCACTGAAGTGGCTATGTCGTCCCACACCCTGGTCAACTCTCCCCATACATTGAATTTTGTTTTCAATTGTTTTTTACATACTTATATGAATAAAATTTATTCCATATCATGAAAAAAATGTGTGTTGTTTATATGCCCAAAATTTCACTTCCATACAACTAATCACCTCAACACTGGTGAAAAAAATATAAAAAAGGCAGATTTTATGGTCAACTCTCCTCACCCTTCCCTACCTTTGAAGATATTCAGAATAATCCTAACTTAAGAAAACTATGAATATTTACACAATAACGACCTTATAATAAATGAATTGAAAAAATGACTGATAAAGAATAACTATATACTAGCGGGAAGTGGAAGGGGGTGCCCGGCTTGCCCGGGCGTAAAATACGCTTAAATATGATATTTTAATTTGTCTAGATTTCGTATATATTATTATAGAGTCTTGGTTTCAAAAGTACACAAAAGTATTTAGGTGCCATCAGCTAGAATCGAAACTGAAACTGCAGCATTCAAAGTTAGTGACGTGACATCTATACCTAATGTACTAAATGCATATCGGATATACGAAATATTATTAAAAAGATTTTAGATAACATTCTGCCAACACTTAATCTGAGATTCATCATAATTTTTGGCCGACTTTGGAGGAAGTTATAAATTGGTTTAACAATTTACCGCAAGGTAATAATCACAAATTCATAATGTTTGATACTGATTCATAATGTTTGTTATTGATTCATACTTCCTCTATAGTTCCCCTAGTTTATTTAATAAGGCCTTGAAATTAGCAAAACAAGAAACAAAATTTACAAAACTAGAATAAGCAATAATAAATGATTAGGTATAACAATAGATTATGGACAAGTAAAAATAGGAATCATAATTTTGACACCACAATGGGATCCCCAGATGCAACATAAATTACAAATCTGGTAGGCTTGTACATTTTGAATAAACTAAAGAAAAAAATTGAGTTGAACGGGGGGGGGGGTACGTCGAGAGAAAACTAAGCAGAAAATTAATCGTTTTTTTTTTGTGAAATGAAACCTGAAAAATTATGGATATAACTCAGAAAATTGTGAACTTCTTAGACACAATATTTAACGTCGACAGTTGCACATTTTAACAATACAATAAACCTAACTAGATTTTATTCTATATAGACTATAATTTATTTTATTCTATATAGACAATAAATCCAATTATCCTATATAAAAACCCAGCATACCTAGCATTTCGAAAAGAATTTCTAAACTATCGATGAATAACTATTTAATAACATTAAAGAATACTAGCATTCGCTATATCAAGATACAACGGACAAATTAATTACATAATATATAAATAAAGAAGAGCTAACGAAGTTAAAATAGCGAAAATACAACAACATATTTTATATCATATGGCATAGTAAGTAACGGATCTAGAAAAG